>NW_027062668.1:113553-398553 GCF_032884065.1 Artemia franciscana
ACATAAATTTCCTTTCGTTTTAAATTGGAATTATTATGTGACTTTCAAGCTTGGTCGGTGGTCAGAGTGGAGAAATCGAAGGTGCTGTGCGCATACTGTTTCTAATGCTGTTAAAATCCTTGCTACTACGCAAGCTAAGGGTATTAGGGTGAACATTTTCAAGGATATTTAGGCGAATGTTGACCTACATCAAAACAAGCCAAGAACATGTGGACTTTCAAAATCGCGACAAAGCAATATCTGAAGAACGACTTATGTTATTAGGTTAGGTCTTTAAGGGTAAGTTGTAGAGGATTTTAAACTAGCCAGAATACAATGTGTGTATATTTTTATTACTACCACTACAATCAAACAGTTCGTGGTAACGAACTGTAGTAAGGAGCGACCCGGCTCAATAGTAAACAAAACTCTAAAAAGCAGAATTTTTATACTAATAGATACATAAAAAAAATTGATTTTTTTATGATGATTTTAAATATATAAGTTTAATCAAATTTAGTCTTACCCATCAAAAGTTAGAGCCTGAGAAAATTTGCCTATTTTCAAAAATAGGGGGAAACACCCCCTAAAGACATAGAATCTGAATGAAAATCACACCATCGCATTCAGAGTATCAGAGAACCTTACAGTAGAAGTTTCAAGCTCCTATCTACAGAAATGTGAAATTTCGCATTTTTTTCCAGAATACCGATCACGGGTGCGGGTTTATTTGTTTTCTTTTTTTTCTTTTTTTCCCAGGGGTGATCGTATCGACCCAGTGGTGCTAAAATGTTTAGCGGAAATTAAAAGTTATAGTGCCCTTTTTAAGTGACCGAAAAAATTGGAGAGCACCTAGGCCCCCCCCACGCTCATTTTTTCCCAGAGTCAATGGATCAAAATTTTGAGGTAGCCATTTTGTTCAGCATAGTCAAAAAACCTAATGACAATGTCTTTGGGGACGACTTACTCCCTCACTGTCCAAGAGGGAGGGGCTGCTAGTTACAAAATTTAACCAGTGTTTAGGTATAGTAATGGTTATTGGGAAGTGTACAGACGTTTTCAAGGGGATTTCTTGGTTGGGAGGGGGGGGTTGAGGGGGATGGGGTTACTTGGGAAGATTTTTCCATGGAGGACTTTGTCATGGGAGAAGAAAATTTCCATTTTCGAAAATAGCACTATTTAAAACAAAAAACAAATTAAAAAATAAATATGGAAAAGTTTTTTTTTTTACTAAAAGTAAGGAGTAGCATTAAAACTTAAAACAAACAGAAATTATTACACTTATGTGGGGTTCACCTCCTCCTAAATACCTTGCTCTTTACGCTAGCGTATTTTTAGTAATTTCAACTATTTATTCTGCGACCTTTGTGATTCAGGTTCCATTCTTACAGAATCGGGACAAAATTTAAGCTTTAGTGTAAAGAACGAGGTATTAATGAGGGGGGCAAACCCTTTATATACGTAATAAAAATATACAAATATAGAAGTTCGTTACGTAAATTAATTCCTAATTAACGTATATTTTCTACTAATAAAAACGTTCGTATAAAATTAAAAGTTCTAGTTGCCTTTTAAGTAGCCAAAAGATTGGAAGGCAACTAGGCCTCCTCCTCACCCTCTTTTTTCTCAAAATCTTCCGATCAAAACTAAGAGAAACCTATTTAGCCAAAAAAAATTAGTATACAAATTTCGTTTTAATTATTCATGTGCGGACAGCCAAAATCCAAAAATAGATTAATTCAAAAACATTCAGAAATTAACTGAAAAAAACAAGTTTTTTAACTGAAAGTAAGGAGCGACCTTAAAAATCAAAACGAACTGAAATTACTCGGTATTTTAAAGGGGATTTTCCCTCCTCCAAAGCCCCGGTCTTTACGCTAAAGTTTTTTACTGTTTTAAGAAGTAAAGTTGAGAGGAAGAGTCAAACTTAGTTACTTTAATGACGCTAAGCGTATTAAGGTGAAACTTTTACAGAAAGTTTAAGAGTAGTTTCGATTATAGGAAAAAACTGTATGCATGGAGGTTTCCAAAACGGCCCATAAGCAATATCATAGGCAGCACCACTCTATTATAGCTAGAAATATCACTAAAACTTCTAAAGAAGTTAATTCGACCCAAAATTAAAAAATTGGTGCCCTTTTCAAGACTAAAAAGAGTTTGAAGGGCAAGCAGCCCTTCTTTAAGGCCCATTCATTCTTCAAATGCATCACAAACAAATACAACGTAGAGACAATAGGGAAAATTTCAAGACAGTGGAAATTATTTCTGTAGATATTTCGGCCCTATGTCCAAGGGCCGTCTTCAGCACAATACAAGAATAAGAGAGAAACTATATATATATATAAAAGAACTTACATCAAATTGTGAGGATTAAAAACTAAATAATTAAAAACACTTTTTAAAACTTTTTTTAAAAAATAGCCCTAGCATCCTTACTTCAACGAAGTTCAACCAGTCCTGGTTGAACTGGTTCTGCCAGAAGGCAGATCACGGATGCGTGTTTATTTGTTTTTTTGTTTTTTTTTTTTCCCAGGGGTGATCGTATCGACCCAGTTGTCCTAGAATGTTGCAAGAGGGTTCATTCTAACGGAAATGAAAAGTTCTAGTGCCCTTTTTAAGTGACCAAAAAAATTGGAGGGCACCTAGGCCCCCTCCCACGCTAATTATTTTCCCAAAGTCAACGGATCAAAATTCTGATATAGCCATTTTATTCAGCGTAGTCGAAAAACCTTATAACTATGTCTTTGGGGACGACTTACTCCCCCACAGTCCCCGTGGGAGGGGCAACAAGTAACAAACTTTGACCTGTGCTTACATATAGTAATGGTTATTGGGAAGTATACAGGCGTTTTCAGGAGGATTTTTTTGGTTGGGGGAGGGGTTGAGAAGAGGGGGATATGCTGGGGGAATTTACCATCGAGAATTTGTCATGGAAGAAGAAAACTTCCATGAAGGGAGAGCAGGATTTACTAGCATTATTTAAAAAAAAATTAAAAAATAAATGTGAAAAAGCTTTTTCAGCTGGAAGTAAGGAACAGCAATAAAACTTAAAACAAACAGAAATTATTACGCATATAAGGGGCTCACCTCCTTATGATACCTAGCTCTTTACGCTAAAGTATTTTTAGTAATTTCAACTATTTATTCTACGGCTTTTGTGATTCAGGGGTCATTCTTAATGAATTGGGATAAAATTTAAGCTTTAGTGTAAAGAGCGAGGTACTGACGATGGGGCGAATCCCCTCATAAATGTAATAAAAACATGAACAAAAGTTCTTTACGTAAGCTAATTTATAAGTTACATAAATCTTTTACCAATAAAAAGATTCGTAAAAAATTAAAAGTTCTAGTTGCCTTTTTAATTAACCAAAAAATCGGAGGGCAACTAGGCTTCGCCCCCGCTCTTTTTTTCTCAAAATCATTCGATCAAAATTATGAGAAAGCCATTTAGCCCCCCCCCCCCCAAAAAAAAATATGCAAATTTAGTTTTGATTATTCCTCTGCGGAGAGCCAAAATCAAAACATGCATTGATTCAAAAACGTTCAGAAATTAAATAAAAAAAACGAGTTTTTTTAACTGAAAGTAAGGAGCGACATTAAAACTTAAAACGCACAGAAATTACTTCGTATATGAAAGAGGCTGCTTCCTCATCAACGCCCCGCTCTTTACGCTAAAGTTTTTTACTGTTTTAAAAAGCAGAATTGAGAGAGAGAAAGAGTCAAACTTTAGCGTAAAGAGCGGGGCGTTGATGAGGAAGCAGCCTCTTTCATATACGAAGTAATTTCTGTGCGTTTTAAGTTTTAATGTCGCTCCTTACTTTCAGTTAAAAAAACTCGTTTTTTTTATTTAATCTTAAGAAGACACGGGGGTTATCAGCCTTACTCATGTAAATTTTTGCTCGTTTTGAGTTTGATTCGGCTATTTATTATAATTTCTTTTCGCTTTGGTTTCATTTATTTATTAATTGTAATTTCTGGTAGTTTTACGCTTGAAAGATTATTTGACTTTATTCCTGCTAAATTTTGGCTTGATGGAGCTCTTTACTTTTTTGTGGAAAAAGTTTTAGTAAAATTAATCAACATAACAAGGCGATTCTTTTGATATATATATATATATAATATATATATATATATATATATATATATATATATATATATATATATATATATATATATATATATATATATATATATATATATATATATATATATATAAAAATAAGTTGTCTGTCTGTGGATGTGTGGATGGGTCAGGTGACGTCACCTGAAAAAACTGGATCAGGTGACGTCAAAACTGAAAAAACTAAAAAAAGGCAAAAACTACAAAAAAAACTAAAAACTAATAAAAAAAATAAAAAAGCTAAAAAACTAAAAAAACTATAAAGGTAAAAACCAATAAAAAACTAAAAAAAAAACTGAAAAAACTAAAAAAAGGCAAAAACTACAAAAAAAAACTAAAAACTAATAAAAAAAGTAAAAAAGCTAAAAAACTAAAAAAACTAAAAAAAGGTAAAAAACTAAAAAAAATAAAAAATAAAAAAAAACTAAAAAAAAGGAAAAAACTGAAAAATAAGCTAAAATAAAGGTAAAAACCAATAAAAAACTAAAAAGAAAAAAAGGAAAAAACTAATAAATGACGACACTCAAAGAGAAAGCGACCAGGACAAAAGGAATGTTCGATTAGCAATCAACAAAGCACCGGGACACAGGGAGTATAAATGACGACCAGGACATAAGTAAAAAAAAAAAAACTATCTATATATATAAAAATAAGTTGTCAAACTAAAAAAAGGCAAAAACTACAAAAAAAACTAAAAACTAATAAAAAAGCTAAAAAACTAAAAAAACTAAAAAAAAGGCAAAAACTACAAAAAAAACTAAAAACTAATAAAAAAAATAAAAAAGCTAAAAAACTAAAAAAACTAAAAAAACTAAAAAAAGGTAAAAAACTAAAAAAACTAAAAACTAGGACAAAAGGAATGTTCGATTAGCAATCAACAAAGCACCGGGACATAGGGAGTATAAATGACGACCAGGACATAAGTAAAAAAAAAATTAACAAAACTAAAAAGAAGGTAAAAACTACAAAAAAACTAAAAAGAAAAAAAAACTAAAAACTAATAAAAAAACTAAAAAATCTAAAAATCTAAATAAACTAAAAAAGAAAAAAAAAGGAAAAAAATAAAGGAGAAAAACAAAACTAAAAAACGAATGTATATACAGACCGGTACACCGGGATACAAATGACGACCGGGACACAGGGAATATAAATGACGACCGGGACACAGGGACACAACTACAACGGGGACACCGGAGGAAACAGGGGGATGTAAATGACGACCGGGACACCGGGACAGGGAATGGTCGATTAGCAATCACCATCAACAAAGCTCAAGGGCAATCATTAGAATCATGAGGTATAGATCTGAATACAGATTGTTTTCCCATGGACCATTATATGTTGCATGTTCAAGAGTCGGTAAACCTGACAATCTATTTATATGCAAAGACAATGGGACAGCAAAGAATGTTGTATATTCGCAAGTTTTACGTAGTTAAAACCATATATATATATATATCTATCTATATTCACAGGTGGGACATAGGGACACAACTACAATGGCGCGTAACTATTATGGCGCGTAACGACTTACGCGCGCGGGGGGGCTTGGGGGGGGGGGGGGCGCGAAGCGCCCCCACCAACTAGGTGTTGGGGTGGCGCGAAGCGCCACCCCAACAGCTAGTATATATATAAAAATAAGTTGTTTGTTTGTGTGTCTGTTGACTGACGTCATTTTTGTGTGTCGACTGACGTCATGTTTGTCGACTGACGTCATTATAAGGATTGAGCTGTATGTCGTCATGAAGTTGTTTGCCGACTGACGTCATGTTTGTCAACTGATGAAATTACAGACCGGGACACCGGGACACAGGGAATGTTCGAAGAGAAATTACAGACCGGGACACAAATGACGACCGGGACACAGGGAGGACACAAATGACGACCGGGACACCGGGACACAGGGAATATAAATGACGACTACAATTGCGCGTAACTAATATGGCGCGTAACGACTTACCGGGACACAGGGAATCTTCGAAGAGAAATTACAGACCGGGACACAAATGACGACCGGGACACAGTGAATATAAATGACGACTACAAAGGCGCGTAACTAATATGGCGCGTAGCGACTTACGCGCGGGGGGGCTTGGGGGGGGCGCGAAGCGCCCCCACCAACTAGGTGTTGGGGTGGCGCGAAGCGCCACCCCAACAGCTAGTATATATCTAGTTTTTTAGAGTTACGGTGACTGTTGAGCCGTGTCACTCCTTATTTACAGTTCGTTAACTGTTGAATCTGATCTTTCTCGTTTTTTCGGCCTTTGTTTAGATCTCAACTGTGGATTTCGAAGTTCATTTTTTGGCTAATTGTTTGGTTAATTTAGATAAATTATTTTAATTAATATTAATTTATTGTTATATCAATATTATATTAAATATTTAACATTTTGATTAAACATAAATTGATATATAATGTTATATTAACTTAATGCTACATAAATTAAACTAATTGATAAATTAATTTGATAAATTTAGAAATTTTGTTTATTTTACTAAATGACACTTCAGCTGTTTCTGAAGGTACAATACCTTTTATTCAGTGTTATCAATAGGTTTTTTAATTAATTTTACTTAATTCAAACAATGATTCCACTAATACTAAACTTTGACAGTTACTTTTTCGATTTATTATCTCAAGGCTCACGATGACATTATAATGATGATTTCCTGATTGTCTTGGAAATTATCATTAAAGAAAACAATGAAAAACCCTCTTAAGGGCCGGACATACGTAACTTTTTCGGCACCTTTTTCAGCAGCTAATTGAGAAAACGATAACGGTACAAAAAACAGTGCCCTTTGCGCGCATTTTCAAAACTAAAGATCAATGGACACTAATGTCAACTGCAGCATATCAATAGTTCTTGTGATTTTCCTGCTGAACTTAGCTGAACCTGCTCAACTTGGTTCTGTTGGTTTTCCTGCTGAAGAGAAGGAAACGATTGAGGATTCAAACACCTCAAGAAGAATATGATTTGAGTTTTCAAGCTCAAATCACTGCCATTTTCTTTGCGAATCGGTGCCGAGAAAAGCTACATGTGTCTGGCCCTTTCAATGGAATTCAAAATTGCATTCGAAGGATAACCACTGCTGGGAGTTCATTCCATGTGGCAGCTGATTTAGACAAAAATACTCAGCAATGATCCTCGCCCAAAGACTATGTGAATCTGATAAGATAGGAAACTCCAGTCAGGGATGCCACTTCGGTCAGTTCCTAAAGTAACAATTGCCTGCTACCGAGCAATTTCCGGTACCAAAGTCAAATACTATTTTTGCGCGTGTCGTGGCTGGTGCCGCAACACGCGCATGGTCCATTTAAGTGTTCTTGGATTGGCTTTTAGGTCACTTTTTTATTTATTTTTTTAAATCCAAAGGTATAAAAATGTATTCTGAGCTGATCAGAACCCTGAATGGGAATATGTGCGCCTACACGCATATCCCGTACTCAAATGTATTTAGATTATTGTCATGCATAAAAATTGTTCTGACTATATTTTCATGTAGGACAAATACTCCAATTGTATTTTGATATGTCTATATTTTTAATTTTGGCATATAAGAAAAAAAGTGCTCAAATCAATGTAGCACGTACTATGGTGCTACACATGATGAAATGGTGCTAAAACAGGACTTTCGTGCTACAAGCGGCAACGCTGACTGAAATTTGACTGTGGGAGGAAAACAATGCCATCTACTCATCAGAATCCTCAAAATTTAAAGGGTTTATTGATTTTTTTGCCAATGACATACCCGATTTCACAAATTTTCCATATTTGATCTTACTAGGCTTAGACCTTCATGTCCAGGCCGCTTGTCAATAAAACAATGTAGGTTGGTCGATTGGTTGGTCAATCAGAGTCAAGAGTTAAGGCATATATTTTTGAAACTAGAAAAGACAAAAGCATTGAACCAGCGGCGAAGAAAGGTCTTCTGACCTTTTTACACCCGGGGTGGAGTTTCAAATTGTCACCCTCTCCCCAGTTTTGTATTTTTGTCTTTTCTTAACTGTTAAATATATGATTAACAAAACTCTTTGAAAATGTTTACGATATAGAAACAAAGAAATGAAGGAAAAAGGAAATTTTAGATAAAAATTAAATAGTTATTGAAGTTTACCCCTCTCCCCCCCCCTAGAGGGGTCGCCACTGGAAAGCTGAATTGATGCTTATGCTAAGAAATTGTTTAATGCTAATTTGGATGTACAGGTTCAAGAATTGTTCTTTTATTTTTAATGATTTTCCTCTTTTTAGCGAGTTTTCTTTGTCGATTGAATCCCTGTTCTTTCCTACTTCTCTATCATACAAAGAAAATCGTTTCAAAGGAATTTCGGAACCACTTGAACTAAGATGCATCCAAGGCCTTAGTTACGGTGTTCAGGCCTTGCGCCAACTACTCACCAAATGAGACTTTAATATACCAGAAGACTCTAAGCCATCAAGAGAGCCAGAATTCGCTCGACCTCTCCACCCCATACCAATGCCATATGAGCTTTTGTTTAAGAATAACGAGAGAAAAAAAGAAAAGAAACAATGGAGCTACAGTTGAGAGTTAAGCTCCAGCCCACTGTCAAAAAGAAAAATAGTTAGTTCAAGCTACTAGGGCCTCAATCCATGTTAAGACGAATAGGAAATGGTAGAAAAACTATTTTGGAAGCGATGTTTCGTGAAAATATACTGATTAGTAAACATTAAAAACAGAAGAAAAAACACCCTTTTTAGATTAGCCTTTGTCATCCCTATAAGGATGGTACCAAGGGCCGTCCGCCTTCATCCCCTTCCTAGGTCAATGCATGGAACAGCCGTTTTTGTCTGTATAAATATATGACAAAAGAAAAGAAGATGCAGTCTTAAAAGACAATATTTGGGAACCAGGGGTGGTTGTAGGCCTGGGCAGGGGGAAACCGCCCCTCTGCATTTTCCTGATATCTGATGTTAAATTCCTGATATTTTTAATTAGTTTAATTCATTAATTTAATTAACCAATTTTAATTATAAAGTCGCACCAGGGGATCGAGCTTCGCTTGGGGAAAATAAAGACAGTTTTTTAAATCTTTTTCGCAAAACAACTTTAATTTCATTTAGCAAACCTTTTCGCTTATTTATACCGACAATTTATTCTATACTATTTACGATCAAATTAAAATATAGTGTGCTTTGTTAAAATATTTAGCACTAATAATCAGTTTTCAGCAAAAATTATTATGACTTTTTCAATTATTTGTGAGGATATTAATATGATTTTTTTTTTTTTTCGAATAAAAAATACTGATAAATAAATCAAATATAAAATCGCGAAGAAAGAAAGAAAACGAGGACAATAAATGGCCAGTGAAAAAAATTGACCTCCGCTTGACCGTCCTCAGTGCAAAATAAAACTGATAAAGATATTAAAAAAAAACTTAAAAAAACAGACTTAAAATAGGATGATCCTTTCTGAGTAACGGTGAAAGGGTAACTCAAGGAGGTAACGGTGAAAGGGTTACCCTTTCGCCGTTACTTGTGTTTGGTCTTGTGTTTTGTTTTAAGGTTTGTTTTTCTATATGTTTATCAGTTTTATCCTGCACTGAGGATGGTAATGCTGTCCTCGTTTTCTTCATTTCTTCGCGATATTATGTTTGATCATGATTAGCCAGAGTGGTCTCAGAAATTATTTATGATAAATAAATAAATATAGATATATTTAATTATTGTTCACTTAATAAGATGAATATTCAAAGAAAACCCCCAATCCTTCCCAATACAAGACTTAATGCTCGTAGAGCTCCAAATGCTCAACTTGACTTGTGTCCCCAAATGTTGACAATGAGGTACAAAAACTCTTTCGTTCCCTATTTTGTTTCGCATTTTAATAATTGATTTAACTTTGTAACTATGTTTATCCCTTAACATTTATTTTATTATTGTAATTGTAATTGTTCTGACGTGCTTATGCTAGCTTGTGTGCTATTTTAGCCAATAAATCATATTCTATTCTATTCTATTCTAGATATTCTAAATAGCGCTGCGCCCTCATTAACACTGACACAGTTCCATTCCCGTTAAACCGTTGCAAAAACGCCAAAGTATTATCTCTTATTAGCTTTCAGTACTTCTTGATTTTTGTCTACATGTTTTTCCTAAGCATTTATTTTAAAGATTATACTATCAAGCGATTTTTCTAAACCAATCCCGTTCCTAATTCAGTTCCTGACGTATACTCATCTTAGAAACAGTATAAAGTCAGAACTATCCCTGACATTTCCAGAACGGAATTTCATGATGGACAACCTGTCCCTTTAGTTACCATGGTAATCCTCGTCTATCTTGACAGGCTATCCCTCAGCCGTCATTTATAGATGTTAAATAGTCTCTTAGAAACGTAGTAATGACTAAACGTCCCATGGTAATACCAGAAAATGAGCTGCTTTGTTATGTTTTTCCACTACTTACCGGCAGCTGTGCTCGGTCGAATGTACAGGAAAACCTACTTTGAAAAGGATAATTTTTCTTGCCTAAGTGCAGCTAATTATTATCATTTTAACTTTGACGATTTCAGAAATTTATTCATTATGAGGGAGTGGGATCAAGCATATACGCAAACAATTTTGTCGGAGGAAAAAATATTATTTGAAAATTTAAGAAGTGCCCAGAAACTTTGGAAAATTTCAGTTTTTTTAGGAGGTGGGGCTTGAGCCCCAAGGTTCCTTTTCGTTGGTTTCAAAGCGTGGCTACTTTTGGCTTAATTAAAAAAAAATATTTGGATTAGGTACAAACACGGGAATTACTTCAAGGACACGACCTATTTTTGTCATCAAAGAAAAAGAGGAAAATGCTTTAAATTTAAGGAATTTTACCAAAACACTAGAAATTTTGATATTTTAGCAATACCGTTCCCACTGGCAGATCTAAGGGGGCAGAGGAGGAACCCTGGCCCCCCATGATTTTTCTGGTGCCCTCATTCTTTTTCATCCTTGTTTTTAAACAAATTTGTCAATTTGGTTAATTATTGGCACCCCTATCACATAGCCCTTCCCCAAGAATGTGCTCTAGATCTGCCCGTGACTGTGCCTAGGAGGTGAATAAGAGGCTCAGGACTGCCTTCCAGTAACAAAATAACGCAGTGCGCACTTTCCAGTTATGTAAAGGCTAAAAAGCTAAAGAGTGACCTTTTCTGCATCAGAATCAAAATATTTTCTAAGCCAACACGGGGTCAAATTAATTTAGGTTCAATCCTATAAAATTTAAGCATTTGGATCATTTAGACAGAATTTTTTTTCCAGACGGGTGGACCATTTTTAACGGTGGAACCTGTTTTGTAAAAAATGGCAAAAGAGGAAGTTACTTGAAATGCATAAGAATTCATCAAAAGAACTTGCATCTTTATATTTGCAAGACCCTACCCAGGGGGAGCGGAAGGGGATCAGGATTCCTACTCAATTGTAAAAAGTTTGGTCAAATACAACAATACAAATTCGGTCTATTCAGTCAAAAACACCGGGTCAAAAAAGTGTAAAAGTGATCTTACCTGTATTTGAATTTTTGTTTGTATTTGTAAGGTTCGCATTAGCTTAGCTCATCTCTCGGTTAACCAGAAGAGGCGTAATTTCATCAAAATCCTGGGGGGGAGCAAAGTTGGAGCCAATTTTCCCAAATCAAGTGAAAATTACATTAAAAACTGAAAGATGAGCCATTTGGTACCATGAAAGTGCTATATAGTACTAGAAAAGTAAATATATACTACAGAAAACTGATCAGTTCTGTCGATCCTTGAATTATGTTAGTTTTGACAAGATTTTTGAAGAAATTAGATTTCAGATGGTGGCCAAACTCAGGTCTGGAGGGTGCAAATCAAGGTTCAAGAGAGGCAGTTCCCCGCCCCATAGCAAATTACATCCTAGTTCATCAGAAAGCTGCTTAATATTAAATAGTTTTTCTTTCACAAGTTTGATATTAAGCGAATTAAGATAATTTATAGGTTTTAACGATTAGGATAAATTTACACTCTAGACTATGTTAAAAGGCAAGTCTAAAATCTCTTAGGAGTTAGACAAGCTCTGGTTCTCTCTAAATTTAACCAATTTGGTTTAAATCGACAAGTTCACTTTGACAATTTTATCTAGGCTAAATTTTATTTTCTTCTTTTAGTTAAATTAAGACTTTTCCTTTAAATGAGATGGCACTACAATTCGGTAGCAAGACTTAATAGTGGAACCTTAGCTATGACGTAGTTGCTAAATATAATTTAGCGGAAGAGGTCCACTGCCAAACATAATTAATGTGCCTTGCTTTAGTGCAACTAATTATTCTGGTTGTACTTTCGGCAACCTGACTGACATCTTTTTCATACTGATCGGTTATATAGTAAACACTCGGGAAGTGAAGATCGATTAATGCTAATAAAATCAAACAAAATATGATGAAAATTAATAGTTTAGAAACAAATTTGGGCTATATATTTGCACATTATGGGGGGGGGGGCGGGTAAAGCATAGTTTTTGTGACCTAACTAACCAAACCGAAATACCAACTAAATACTTAAATAAGACATAGCTACAATTTATTTTCCAACCAAGCCAAAGCTAATTGTGTGGTATTAAGAAGTTCCTTGACCAGTTTCTTGTGTCATGTTCGCATCATCCGCGATCCGCGATAAGTGCTTTTTTTCTTCTTTGCATAAAATAATACACTTGAAAATTTAAAAATCATATAAGACCCTGAATACGTTTAGAATGTATGAATGAGTTTAATGTTTTGTGTAAATTGTGATATTTGTGTAAACTAATAATCTGGAGAAATTTTTTCTTTAATACTAAAAATCATTTCAAAAGTTGCCCTGTTGAAAGGTGCACGATGAAATTATCACATCTATCATGTCGGAAACGCACGCATGTTTGATCTGGGGTCAAAGTTAAGGAGGGTGAAGAGTTTTGACAGTCGCTAGTAGCAGGTGAATCTTATTGAAAATACACGAAGCTAAAGAGAACTATACAAGTCTCGATGTAGGGGGGGGATTGGGGACTTGGATCCAATGCACCCTTTACATGAATATTTACCTTCATCATTTTCTTACACACAGATTTCCTGTACATTTCCTTTTTTCCATTCTCTTTTAATAAGGATAAGGAGCTCATTATCCCCTAGTAAAATTTCACTTACGGGGGTTTAACAATTCAAGCTTTGCATGACATGTTACATTATGTAATCTTGATGAATTATTTATACCCTTCATTGTAAAAATGCTTACTCCCTGAAAATTCTTTTTATCAGCATGTCTGAGAGCCCGTTAAGAGATTCTAGCGTTCTATAAAATGTCTTTTAAGAATTGGTTCTTTCTCCAAAAATAATCGTATCGCATTGGTAGTCGTAAGGGGCTGGGGCCTGGCAAGTGGTATCTCTAGCAGCAGGGCCCTTAAACAGAAAAGATTGGGTTGTGAGAGCCGCTCTGAGCATATTTTCACAATTTGTTTTTCTCAAAAGGCTGCTTAGATGGAGCAAAATACTATTTGAATATATTTTTGTTTTTTATTTCGACGCCTAGTGTCTCCTCGCAACAATATAAGCATATAATGTCTAGAGGATCCTAGTGAGGGCTCCAAAATAATAGTAATTACTTATAAAAAAGCCTTAGATGATCAGTTTTTATTTAACTGAAAATTCGAATCCAATAGAAAGATGTTTAAAAAAATACCCAAAATTAATGGTAAAAATAAAATACATGGTAAAAACTGTTGAGTGACATAACAAGAACTATGTTTGGCATATTTTTGTAAAAGGACAAGAAAAAATATTATGTTTTAAATGTTAGATTTTCTATGGTTTAATTTGTTGAATAGGTAAATTTATATATTGTACGACCAAGCACTACCATGTTGGTCTCAGTCTGAAGTAGTTAAAAGTTGGGCATCAAATACTGCGCACAAAATATTGCGCACAAAAATATTGCGCACAAATAGATGCGCACAAAATCCAACAAGTTACTTTGCGCACTGACATATGTTGCAGATACCTCCTTTTCAGAGTCTGGGTGTAATGGATATCTTTTTATTTAGTTCAACGTTCCCCTCAGAGCAGCCTTAGTCGTTCTCTGGTCATGTTGGACTTTGCCTTTCTTTTCCAAGCTTTGGAAAAGAATGTCTTCGTGACATGTTTTTCAGGTTGAAAAATTCCCGACCCTGGTAAAAAGATTAGTCAAACAAAATCTTTTTCGTGGAGCAGCTTATATTCTCCCCGATTTATTAAGGTTTATAGAAGCAGGCGATCTATTTAGAAGCTGCTTTGAATGATTTTTAGCATCCAAAGATAAGAAAATAATATCGGGAGAGAGCTCATTTAATTCATCTCTTTTGCATGAGGGGGGGATAAAATGTGAACAGTGGTAGCAGAATATAAGAAAAGGGTGATTAAACTTTAGTAGTTTCAAATTATGATTGACGACAGAAAGTTGTTGCACGATATTACCTGTGAGTGATTTGAAAAAGGCACCATTTTTTTTTTTTTAGAATTCTCTCTTTATGGGCACAAACTCTCAGAAAAAAATTCACGCTAAAATTATTTCTGAGAAAGTAGATTATCCTTCAACCAAGAACGTATTCAGGGGTAGGTTGCGAGGCTCGAACCCTCACCCCCTCCATTAAGAAATTTTTGTCCGACTTGTAGGCTAAAAACGTAACAGAAATGCGTATAGACAAATTTTCGATGCCTTTTAAAAAAATGTTTTTATTGTACTCCCCACTACTCGAACAAGGTCCTAGATGGGCCCTTGTATTCAACGTATTAAAGATGAGGCATTCAAAATCCACTCTCTCGTGTTTTTTTTTTATACATGGGCTAAAACTAGTCATTTTTCGAAACCGCTCGTACAGCATGCAGAGCACATTAGCATTTTTGTTATTATTAGTCTATTGTTATTATCATTATTATTATGGGCAGAATCACAAAAGCTGACCCGAAGCCCAGGCCACAAAAGCCCATTGCCACCATACAAAAAAAATAATATGCAAAGCACATGGAATCACAATGGCTTAAGACTTAACGTATTCACCGAGATGTTATGAAAAGCAGCTGATTTGAGAAAAGCAAGTTTTACATCAAAAGCTAATATGAATGATGCGTTTAGTCAAGAGTTGTAAATACGACTTTATTTGTTTTCCTTTTAATTCTGTTTCTTTTTTTCATTTTCAAGGATGATATTTTCAAAACAGTTGTTGTGGAATACCAAGAAGGGACTATTAAACTTGTGTTTCAAATCGTGGACAACGTTAGAATGTATATATAATCCATGAAAGTGCATTGTTATTATTATAATTGTTCATAATTCTTTACAGGAGCGACATTTTGATTATTTGAATGTACTTTCTTTTATTTAATGTTAAGTTCTCGAAAATAATAAGCCCCACAGAAAACGTGACGATAAAAAACGCATAAATAAACAAAAATACTACAGATTCATTTTTGACATTTTATATATCTATCTGTGAATAGGTTACTGCTCGGCTGACGGCCCTTGGGTGGCGGATGGCCAGTATTACTCTAAGGTTTCAGGTCGAAATCTATCTTTTTTTTGTTTTCTTTTTCTCCTTTATTTTTCAGTTTTTTTCCTTTTTTTAGTTTTTTTTCGAAAATAATAAGCCCCACAGAAAACGTGACGATAAAAAACGCATAAATAAACAAAAATACTATAGATTCATTTTTGACATTTTATATATCTATCTGTGAATAGGTTACTGCTCGGCTGACGGCCCTTGGGTGGCGGATGGCCAGTATTACTCTAAGGTTTCATCTCGAAATCTATCTTTTTTTGTTTTCTTTTTCTCCTTTATTTTTCAGTTTTTTTCCCTTTTTTTAGTTTTTTTTTTCGAAAATAATAAGCCCCACAGAAAACGTGATGATAAAAAACGCATAAATAAACAAAAATACTATAGATTCATTTTTAACATTTTATATATCTATCTGTGAATAGGTTACTGCTCGGCTGACGGCCCTTGGGTGGCGGATGGCCAGTATTACTCTAAGGTTTCAGGTCGAAATCTATCTTTTTTTTTTTTTTCTTTTTCTCCTTTATTTTTCAGTTTTTTTCCTTTTTTTAGTTTTTTTTCGAAAATAATAAGCCCCACAGAAAACGTGACGATAAAAAACGCATAAATAAACAAAAATACTATAGATTCATTTTTGACATTCTATGTATCTATCTGTGAATAGGTTACTGCTCGGCTGACGGCCCTTGGGTGGCGGATGGCCAGTATTACTCTAAGGTTTCATGTCGAAATCTAGTAGCTTGTGGTTTATATAGTTCTTTGAAAGAATTAGGGTGAATTATGAAATGTAAACCCTGCCTAAATCAAAGTGACTTAAAGTAAAAGCAAAGACTTGTTGTCGAGTTCAGTGACTAATAATGTGATTAAGCGACTAATAATAGTTAATAATAATGTGACTGGTAATAGTTAAGTGTCCAAATAACATCGGATTCTTAACATCAATAAATACAGCTCAGCTATCACCAACTAACAATCTAAAACAAACTTATCCCTTGGCTCACAAATTTCTATATTTTTCAGTCAATCAAAATCCTATATCCTAGTTACTAGTGATTCAAAACATAAACCACTTCCTAAGATAACAGTTAAACTGGAATGCTCGAGTACTTCTACTTCTCCCTAAGTAGGCATATAAGTAACAAAACTAATACCCAATTAGACTAGCTTAACCAGCTTTATCTAACTGCAGTTTCCTTTGCACAAGAAGTATTAACTTTCTAATATTTGTTTTCTTTTTCTTCTTCTGTGTGAACTTATATTTTTTTCAATTAAGAGCATCTACCCCTCTTAATTTTTCTCCTAACGTGGAATGTTGTCTGTTACAGCCAATTGCATTTAATATGTCCTGGACCAGCATAGTTCACTGCGTTGAATCCAAGTAGTCAAACAGTTCGTGGTAACGAACTGTAGTAAGGAGCGATCCGGCTCAATAGTAACCAAAACTCTAAAAAATTGAATATTTGATATAAATAGCTACATCAAAAGAATCGCATTTTAATGCTGATTTTAAATATATAAGTTTTATCAAGTTTAGTCTTAGCCATCAAAAGTTACGAGCCTGAGAAAATTTGCCTTATTTAGGAAAATAGGGGGAAAGACCCCCTAAAAGTCGTAGGATCTTAACGAAAATGACACCATCAGATTCAGCGTATCAGAGAACCCTACTGTAGAAGTTTCAAGCTCCTATCTACAAAAATGTGGAATTTTGCATTTTTTGCCAGAAGACAAATCACGGGTGCGTGTTTATTTGTTTTTTTTTTTTTTTTTTTTTCCCAGGGGTCATCGTATCGACCAAGTGGTCCTAGAATGTCGCAAGAGGGCTCATTCTAACGAAAATGAAAAGTTCTAGTGCCCTTTTTAAGTGACCAAAAAAATTGGAGGGCATCTAGGCCCCCTCCCACGCTCATTTTTTTTCCCAAAGTCAACGGATCAAAATTTTGAGATAGCCATTTTGTTTGGCATAGTCGAAAATCTTAATAACTATGTTTTTGGGGATGACTTACTCCCCCACAGTCCCTGGGGGAGGAGTTGCAAGTTACAAACTTCAACCAGTGTTTACATATAATAATGGTTATTGGGAAGTGTACAGACGTTTTCAGGGGGATTTTTTTGGTTTTGGGGGTAGGGTTGAGGGAGGGGGCTATGTGGGAGGATCTTTCCTTGGAGAAATATGCCATGGGGGAAAAAAATTCAATGAAAAGGGCGCAGGATTTTCTAGCATTACTATAAAAAAAAACAATGAAAAAATAAACATGAAAACGTTTTTTCAAATGAAAGTAAGGAATAGCATTGAAATTTAAAACAAACAGAGATTATTACCCATATGAAGGGTTCTAAGAATACTTTAGCATAAAGAGCGAGGTATTTAGGAGGAGATAAATACCTCGCTCTTTATGCTAAAATATTTTTAGTGATTTCAACTATTTATTCTACGGCCTATTTGATTCAGGGGTCATTCTTAAAGAATTGGAACAAAACTTACGATTTAGTGTAAAGAGCGAGGTATTAACGAGGGTACAAACCCCCTCGTACACATAATAAAAATATAAGAATATAAAAGTTTGTTACGTAAGTTAATTCTTAAGTTACGTATATTTTTTACTAATAAAAACGTTCGTTGAATATTAAAAGTTCTAGTAGCCTTTTTAAGTAACCGAAAAATTGGAGGGCAGCTAGGCCTCCTTCCCCACCCCTTATTTCTCAAAATCGTCTGATCAAAACTAAGAGAAAGCCATTTAGCCAAAAAAAAAATTAATATACTAATTTCATTTCAATAATTTATGTGCGGAGAGCCAAAATCAAACATGCATTAATTCAAAAACGTTCAGAAATTAAATAAAAAAAAACTAGTTTTTTTAACTGAAAGTAAGGAGCGACATTAAAACTTAAAACGAACAGAAATTACTCCGTATATGAAATGGGTTGTCCCCTCCGCAGTCCCACACTCTTTACGCTAAAGTTTTTAGTTGTTTTAAAAAGTAGAATTGTGGCAAAGAGTCAAACTTTAGCGTAAAGAGCGAGGGACTGCGGAGGGGACAACCCATTTCGTATACGGAGTAATTTCTGTTCGTTTTAAGTTTTAATGTCGCTCCTTACTTTCAGTTAAAAAAACTAGTTTTCTTTATTTAATTACTACAAAACACAGGTGCCACAAGTAGAAACTCTTGGAAACGATATTTTGTCTGTTTTGGGCGGTAAATTCAAATGTCTGAATATAAATTAAAGTCATGTAAAATCTCAATAAATAGAACTCCGGGCTTTCGTCTTTACCATTCCGTGCAAAAATGATCTTCAGCTTTGTGTACACATACTTGAGAAAGTTTTTACTTTATTGTTTTGACCTTGTTTTGCTGCTAAATTTGAATTTCCTGCCAAAATCGAGCAACGAAATCGACAATCACCTCGGCAGTTCTTTGTCAAATTTGAGCCACAAAGCGAGCCACGAAAATATTGTTGGTCGTGGAAACACGCTTGTGGGTCGATTGTGGCTCGAAAAGAGCGTTTCCGCGGCCTTTCGTGCGGCCCGAAAGGGAGCTTGTGGGAGCACGGACAAATGCCTTATAAAACGGCCGTCAAAACGTGAACATCTTTAATAGTAAAGTAAGATTTTGGGCAAAAAATTATCTGACTTATTTTTGGCTTGTTTTTCAAAGGCTGTGGCTTACTTTTGGTTCACGATCTGGCAACACTTAACCTGGTGTAAACTTCGAGTTCAATAGTCTTTTTGAGGGTAGTCAACCAGGCTTTTAACTTTGTTAATTACAAATTTAGATTATTTTATATTTCATCTTAGCTAAGTCCTCACAAACTAGACAATATTTTTTGGGAGAGAATAAGCTTTAACATAAAATTGAGCATAATGTTTCCAAATAAAACTACAGAAGAGAGAATAATGAGAAATTTTTTCCCAAGACAGTGAACCAACAAAAACTATTTGAATATTTCGGCCCTATATCTAATGGCCGTCTTCAGCAAAGAAAATAATAAACAATAAAACACTTACAATGAAAGTTTTCGGTTAAAAATCCATTCTTTTTTTTTATAAGATAGCCTTGGTATCATTACTTCTTAACGAAAAGGTCAGCCAAGACTGTGTGATAAAAGCTAACATTTTACAAACTAAAAAGGTTCATTCATTGAACTAACTGTGTTTATTAAAAATTGGAATAATTTCTTATTGCGATATTTGCCTTCTCTGCAGCTAATCTTGTAGTTCTTTTGGGATTGGGCTTGTTTTTATTCGTTCCTATCTTTGTTTTATTTTGAATTAGATTATTTTCTATGATTAATTTATGTACATAGGATTTAGTGTGTATTCACCCAAGTCTCTATTTAGGGATATAGTATTATTTAAGTTTCGTTTGATTTCAATTGCCTCGCGGACAGTTTGTTTGATTCCTAGGTCATCGCTAATTAGAATTGTTTCGTCAAATAGAACATAATGGTTTGGATTTTAAAAAATATGATTGCTTAAAGCTGAATCGAAAGATATGGAGTTATTTTTAGATTTTAATGCTTTTTCAATACTTTCTTTGTGTTGTTGTAATTTTGTTCCTAAATTTTGGTGGGTTCGACCAATGTAATAATTTGCACAACTACATGGTATTTGATACACCCCTCTTAGACGAGTAACTGGGGTTTCCAATTTTTCTTATAAATACTGCTATTGCTCAAAGATTAAAGAAGCATTCTTCTAAACCCGTAAATCCCACACCAGAAAACGATTCGAATAATCAATCCCACAAGCACGATTTACCCACCTTATATTCCGAAAATTACTTCAAAACTGAAAAAAGTTTGTTTAAAAAACAATTTACGTGTTGTATTCACAAGTAATTTAAGTATAATGAATCTTCTCAATTCTGGTAAGGATAAAACCCCAGTTACTCGTCTAAGAGGGGTGTATCAAATGCCATGTAGTTGTGGAAATTATTACATTGGTCGAACCCACCAAAATTTAGGAATAAGATTACAACAACACAAAGAAAGTATTGAAAAAGCATTAAAATCTAGAAATAACTCCATATCTTTCGGTTCAGATTTAAGTAATCATATTTTTTAAAATCCAAACCATTATGTTCTATTTGATGAAACAGTTCTAATTAGCAATGACCTAGGAATCAAACAAACTGTCCACGAAGCAATTGAAATCCAACTAAACTTAAATAATACTACATCCCTAAATAGAGACTTAGTTGAATACACACTCAACCCTATGTACATAAATTAATTACAGAAAATAATCTAATTAAAAAAAAACACAGATAGGAAAGAATAAAAACAAGCCCAATCCCAAAAGAACTACAAGATTAGCTGCAGAGAAGGCAAATACCGCAATCAGAAATTATTCCAATTTTTAATAAATACAGTTAGTTCAATGAATGAACCTTTTTAGCTTGTAAAATGTTAGCTTTTATCACACAGTCTTGGCTGACCTTTTCGTTAAGAAGTAATGATGCCAAGGCTATCTTATAAAAAAAGAATGGATTTTTAACCGAAAACTTTTATTGTAAGTGTTTTACTGTTTATTACTTTCTTTGCTGAAGACGGCCCTTAGATATAGGGGCGAAATATTCAAATAGGTTTTTTTGGTTCACTGTCTTAGGAAATAAGTCCTCATTATTCTCTCTTCTGTAGTTGTATTATGGAAAGGCAGTGTTGTCTTCGTCATTATTTAATGTTTCCAAAATCCACGATTCAATCCTGCATTTGGTCCAAAGCTACTCATTTCCTAAAAACAGCTGATTTTATAAAGTACATGAAAACATGCTGTGTTAATACCTACCCTATTTACTGAAGAACTATGAAAAGCAGCTGATCCGAGAAAAGCAAGCATTACATCAAAAGCTGATATGAATAATTTCTGGTAGTCAAGGGTTAAAAAAAAGGAGGGATCCCATACTGAGAGACTTGTGTTCGTGTCTTTTGTTCATTCATGTACAAGTCATTTTTTTTGTAAAATATTGCGGTGAAAATTGGCTATGTCGTTGAGGGATGTCTATTCAGCGAGCTGTCACTGTTGAAATAGAGCACTGTCATAAGGGGATTCATTCGCCTATTGATGGGTTTGATATCCCAGAAAGGAATAAAATGAGGTTCATCGATAAAAGTGAGACAATGTGACAGTTTGAAAAGTTATAACCAGAGCAGTTTATCAAAGAATAACTGACATTTGGATGACCATTTTTTCTCCGCTTCAAAATTGCATTTAGGAATGGAATAATCGTCTCCCAGGACAGGGTTAATCACTTTGCAGTGATATATTTTCCTCGCCTTTGTTAAGCCCTTCAATATTTTGGTTTTTGGTTTAATGGAGGTAAATTTGACGGATTTCTTTCCCAATGAACGTTACTCTTTATTAACTACTAAATTACAAAAAACTATAAATACACACAACCGCCCAGGGAAGGCTCAAACAGCCTGATGTTGGACGGCTGCAATCCTCTGATTCTCAACCTATTTAATTAAAAAAGACAAAAATTAAAGAAGGACAAAAACACTCTCACTCAATTACCCCTTAATACCAGAATTTACATAAATAAAGGCTAACAATAATAAGAAAAAAAATTATCTCCTCTAACCAAATAAATGTTTTTTTTTTCAATTTATTTTAAATGACCCAATATCTTCCGCCTCCCTAATGCCAGCTGGGACATCAGTCCAAATAGCCGGACCTAAATATCTAATTCCGAAATCCGCACGTGTGGTGTCTCGGTACTTGGCTATTTAACTGCCATAGTGTTTTGTGCAAAGTTTAAGCAATAGTAAGTATGTTGCCAAAAGTTAGAAAAAAAACTACTCTTTATAGTTGCCATGGACCTCTGGCAACACTGGGGATGTATTTTTCCTTAAGGACCTCCTTAAGGATCTCTCCTTTCAGGACTTTAGTGTCGGCACTAGCTGACACAGAGTCGACAGGGAAGGGGATATCTCGGTTAAATATATTCTCATGAAACATTTGGGGAAAAAAACGAACAGAAATTATTACCCATATGAGGGGCTCACCTCCTCCTAATACCTCGCTCTTTACGCTAAAGTATTTTTAGTAATTGTTCGACAAAGTCAACAGCAACGAAATTGTCGTAGTGTTATACACAAATAAAGTTCATGTTTGTTGCCAAAAGCGGTATCAGACAATAAAAACTAGCGATAACCTTAAACTTTGACTATTCTTAAATCTCTCTTGCAAATTGAGAAGGAGTAGCATATCGGCGTTTTGCTATTAATTCTGTTACTAACGCCTCTTCAAATTTTATCCATGTTTATTTTGTTTCAAGTGCATATCATTCGCAACAGTTAAATAAAATACAAGTAGCAACGCAAAACACATTGGCAAAAAAGCTTTGCATGCCCCGTCGAAAATATTGCCGGACTCTTTATTTATCTGTGCATAATTTTCGTTGAGGAGCACAGACCCCACCCCCTCCCATAAGAATTAAGCCTAAGAAGGTACCGAACCTTTTTTCCCGGCCGGCTTGGAACTTTAAATGATCGTTGTTGGGGTACGTGACAACACATTCGTCTTTAGAGGAGGGTGGTGCTAGGAGCCGAAAGTTGGCTCTATTAGCCCTGTCTCTAATGAGTTTAAAAATGGTAGCTGAAAGTCTCCAGATAATATTAAATGGAGTTAACTTGAGTGCTGGATCCCCCCAGAATATGACTTGTTTGGGGAGTGATAGGCTTACGAGGGGGCTGGTTGCTCTCCAATCATTTCCGACTATTCAATAGGGCACTAGCCCTTTCAATTTCAAATCGAATGAGCCTTTTTTGAAGTTTCTACGGCTCCTTTGATACGAAGTACCCTGAGCTAAGAGAAAGAGAAAAAATTGCCAACATTCTTCTATACTTAGGCAGTGCTATTGCGCTGCCAATGACTCCAAATATGTAAGGTTCATTGAGTTTAGCGATTCCCATAAAGGCTACGAGCCTGACAAAATTTGCCTAATTTTCGAAAAGGGGGCTAAACACCCCCCAAAAGACAAAAAATCTTAATGAAAATAACCCCAGAAAATCAGATTCAGTTTATCAGAGAACCGTACTGTAGAATTTCAAGCTGTTATCTGCAAAAATATGGAATTTTGTACCTTTCACCAGAGAAAAGACTACGGATGGGTGTTTGTTCTTTTCCTTTCCTTGTTTTTTTATTTCAGGGGTAATATTATCGAACTAATGGTCGGGAAATGGCTCATTTGAACGTAAATTAAAAGTTCTAGTGCCCTTTTAAAGTGTTTAAAAAGATTGGAGGGTAACAAGCCTCCCACCCCGCCGTTGTTTCTCTAAAATCGTCCGAACAAAATTTTGAAATAGCCATTTTACTAAGCCTAGTTGAAAAGTGCCAAAACAGTGCCTTAGGAGACAACTTGACTCCCCAGCCCCTAGGGATAGGTCTATAAGTTCGGAAATGTGTCCACTGCTTACGTATAGTATTTGTTACTGGGAAGTATACATACATCCATCGGAGGGGGAGAATTTGTGCTAGGGGTGAGTTTCCATTAGTATAATTTTCCGTGTGGATGGAAATTTCGGGGGTGAATTTTCTAGGGGAAATTTGGGACTGGAAGATCTGACAGAATTCTTATACAAAATTCTTTTTATTTGTCTTATTTCTCTCTGTCGATTCAATTTTACCTGTTGAGATGTTCCAGGGGATTAGGCGGGGCAAATTTTCAGCTTGTTTGGATTTTCGGGAAAAATTTCCATGGAAGGAGGGATTTCCAGAATGATAAAAAAAAAAATTAATAATTAAACTGTTTCTGAAATGAAATACGCTAAGGAGACTTTTTCATGTTGAATCTTCTGCAAGAAATTTTATGTAGGGCTGGGGGGATTTTCAGGGAGGATGGAATTATACAGAAATTTTTTACGGGGGAAGTGTATTTTACGTTGGAGGAACTTTCCATGGGAGACTTTCCCACGAGGAGAGGGGATTTTTCATGTAAGGTCAGCCAGATTTACCGGCATTTTTTTAAAACGATAGGAAATAAAAAAAAGTTTTTATTTTCAACTGAATGTAAGAAGCAGCATTAAAACCCAAAACTAAACAAAATTATTACTTACTGGCTGTTGAGGTGGCGCGAAGCGCCACCCCAACACCTAGTTAGTGGGGGCGCTTCGTGCCCACCCCCTAAGCCCCCTCCGCGCGCGTAAGTCGTTACGCGCCATATTAGTTACGCGCCATTGTAGTTGTGTCCCTGTGTCCCACCTGTGAATATAGATAGATATATATATATGTTTTTAACTACGTACCTCATTATTCACTGATTTTTACTGATTTTTTCGTATTTTTTAAGGTATTTTCACTGATTTTTTTTGGCCATTTCCATTGAAAATATTGAAAAAAAGCAATATCACCTCAATAGATTTTTTTAAATACGCTTTTACCCCTCCCTTACTTTTTTTGTGAACTGACACAAGTGTTCTTTACATTTGAATATTGAATATTTGAAGTTAAGTGAAGTTAATATGGTACATATGGTACATGTACCATACGGTACATATGGTATATAATATGGTATATAATATGGTACATATGGTACATATTAATATGGTACATACATTTTTCAGCAGAAAAATGTATATTTTACTGTCTATTCAAAGTATAGTCAACAAATGTCGTAAAGTAGGGACATGCCTAGTTGACTTGATAACAATTTTAATTTAACACTTTTAAAGTAAATATATATGCATTTATTTAAGAAGTGTTAAATCTGTCTCAAATTTTTACGAGCCACATCATTATCATGTCACACATAAACTTTGCATGAATTTCACAACAAAATTACAAGCTCTCACGCTAAACCCATTGTTTGCATTTTAAAACAATTTTCCTGTGTCTGTTAGCGGTATCAACTAATCTCTTTCATATCAACATATATCACTATCTTAATCGTTGAACAACAATTTTCTATCCAGGTTGGAACCCTGTCTAATTAAACTGAAAATAGCTACTTATGCTCATGCCTCGTCTGTTACAACGACTTCGATTTAGCATCGCTTAGGGCTTCAGCATTCGCCCCTTGATCCCTCAGTCGCTTAAATCACTCAATGGAATATAAAAAGAAGAATCGTAACTTATATCAAATGTGTCAAGAATTCAATATGGGTTTATTATTTAGGCTGTCAGAATAAGCAAGAGAATAGAATATTCTTAGATTAATGTGTGATAGGTAATGGATGAATTAATATACATGACGGGAATATTTCCCTTAGAAAGGGTGGGAACCGTAGAAAAGAGGGTACACTCAAATTCAAAATACCCCTGAAATGGGCAGACAGGGTTGTTAGTGTTTGAGATTTTACCCAAAATTTATTTGATAATATATTTGATGACAATATATTTGTGACTATCATTATATCATTCTTTAGGAGCCGTCCTAGCTGAGTGGATTGGTGCGCTGGATTTCGGATCCTTTGTCCGAGAGGGCGAGGATTTGAATCCTAGTGTACCCAATTATTTGGTTTGGGACGGGGGTCAGTGGCGTGACTCTGTAAGCTCAGCCAGAGTCGACCCCACTCTTAATGGGTACCTGAAGAAATTTGGGGAAGGTAAACAGGAAGGGTGTGCAAAAGCACACGATGGCTAGCCCTCTTCCCTCCATTGTACTTCCTGGCTAAAGGGCTTTGAGAAGGAGATCAGCACCACCAGTTGTATCGCATCCTCTACCTTTACCTTTTTTTTATTATTTTTTTAGCGTTATATATCTTATTATCTATACATACAAATTAATTACCGCTTAATCTGGCTTAATGCTACCTTTTATTGGATTTTTGCAAACTTACCCCACTTTAGGCTGTCTGTTGCAACATAAGATTTCTGCTCCGTGTTTTTTCTGGATTTACGCCAACGCAGTGGTGTAACTAGGGAAGTCAGGGAATGTAGACCATACCGGGCGGCACTTTCCATTTGGCGGCACAGAGAGAATAGAACCAAAAGAGTGGAGGTGAATTCTAAAGTATGTTACTACCACGACAGATCGAGCTCCGATTCGTGAATACGCCGAGACATCCGTCAGAAACATTGTGGTAGAGCAAGGTCTGGATCCAGCAGTGGAATTTGTTGACACTAAAGTTAAATGTGCTACTGTGCTGTCCTCATGCTTTCCTGATCAATCTTTGTCACAAAAAATCTCCTCTGAGAAATTAAAAGCACCGGCTAATCCCAACACAACTCTAGAGTTTAAAGTTGAAGCGCACACAAATCTCAGCAGTAATAGCTAGTAATAGCAAAAATGACGACAACTAATTTCATGACGTCAGTCAACACAGAAACATGACGTCACCTGATCCACAGACAGACAGACAGACAACTTATTTTTATATATATAGATATATATATATATATATATATATATATATATATATATATATATATATATATATATATATATATATATATATATATATACTATATATATATATATATATATATATATAACAAAGCAGAAAAAACACTCTGCTAACAAAGCAGAAAAAACACTCAGTGTGGTCTTAGAATGTATTAAATAAAAAACAAGTTTTTTAACTGCAAATAAGGAGCGATATTAAAACTGAAAACGAACAGAAATTATTTCGTGTATTAAAGGGGCTGTCCCCTCTTCAGTGCTTCGCTCCTTAGGCTAAAGTTTGACTCTTTCCCTCAACTCTACTTTTTAAAACAATAAAAAACTTTAGCGCAAAGAGCGGGGCCTTGAGGAGGGAACAGCACCTTTCATATACGGAGTTTCTATTTTCTTGCCCTATTTCTTATTGCCCTATTTTCTATTTCCCAATGAGTTCTTATTGGAAGAACTCCCAGGAGTTCTTATTGCTCTATTTTCTAAAATAGGGCAAATGTTTTCAGGCTCGGAACTTTTGATAGGTAAAACTATGCTTGATGAAACTTATATATCTAGCATCAGCGTAAAAATGCGATTCTTTTAATGTAACTGTTGGCTTCAAATTCCGTTTCTTAGAGTTTCGGTTACTATTGAGCCGGGTTGCTCCTTACTACAGTTCGTTACCACGAACTGTTTGATTTACTATCATAAACAACAAGTTAAATGTGGCTTAGCAATTGTTCTTAAAAGTGCTTAGCAAATTTGGAAAACATAATTCTGCGGAATTTGCGCAACTTAAATTAAGAATTCAGCGACATTAATCAAAAATATAACTGAGATCCAATCACATGACTGGACCATATCGTTTAATTAATGGGTGAGAAATTGTTAGTGAAATTATAAGAAAGTAAAATATGTATTTTGAATAAATGTTCAGTTATTAATTTGTCTCAAGTCAATTCTCCCATGAACAATTAACTGAGGATATTTTTCAGAGTGACTTGTTCACATATCAATCAATTTTTGAGGACATTCAATGATAATTTTACTACCGACCACAGTAACCATGCAGTCCGCGAAAAAACTAAGGATGTGAATAGTCCTAAGATGGCTGAAAATATGTTATTCCGCCACTGCCTTTTCAAGTTGAAACACAAACGAGCTCTTTGCTATGCAAGCAATAGATTCATACCTAGGGTTGTGTTGTTTAGGAGGGGGAAAGGATTTAATTTATTTCAGGAGAGAGGGGTACAAAGTAACCAAAGACAGAATAAAGCAACACATCAAAGCTACACTAAAACCGTGAATTTTTTTCGTTCTCATGAACCCTTTTGGATTTAAATCAAAATGGCACAATTTTTTTGTCCAAAAACTTTTTTGCTGCAAAATTTTCTCAGCTTCTACAATTAAAATCAGTTAATTCATTTTTTTTTCCGAGCAATATTTCATAAATGATCAGAAATGTTTTTGTGTGTTTTTTTTCTTGTTTTTTTTTTTTAGCTGAATTCCTATGCAGTTTTTCAAATTTTTCGAGGGGTTCAAATCCCATCCCTCTCACTTTTCCTCGGCTAAAAGCTTGGAAAACATTGCCAAATAGCACAATTGCACAGTAAATGAAAGAGTAAACATGACGTAATGTAAAATGAGAAATGTAAAACATGAAACTGATAATAAAAACAAAAATAAAACTATAAGCCATCCCAACAGTTTTTCACTTCCTCGTTCTTTATTCCGCTTCGTTGGTTCTCCCTCTTTTTGTTCTGATAGTTATAGATTTTTCTTAAGACCTTTTTACTGTTTTTTAACGTTTTTTACCTCTATACTGTTTCCTCTATTTGTGTTCTATTGGTTTTACTTATTTTTTTACTGTTTTTAAGCTTTTTTGGCTTTACCTCCTGTGTTCTGCTAGTTCTTTTTTTTTACCAATCTTAATGTCTTTTTTGCTGTTTTTTTTCAAATTTTGACTGTGAAGTGCGAATTCGTCCCATCTGGGCTTACAAAAGCCATTCTTTGGAAATAATGTTTATTCACCTCTTTACGGGTGCCGCAGTTGTTACAATTGTAACGGGTGCCGCAGAGGTTGAACCACATTTAATAGTAAGTGTGGTTTTAAGTTGAGTATGCTCTAAAAAACTGTGATCTGAAGAACATTTTACAGTATATGTTAATTTTGGAAAACAACTAACGTATAATTTATAATCATTTGTAATTATTAAAATAATTTTGTAAACAATTTCAAAACAGAGCCCGGAAAACTTAAAAAAGATCTTAAATCGAAATAAAAAGTACAACATTGAAATCAACATTGTTATCAATTAAGTAAAAAAAAGGCATATAAAGAAATTTTGATGTGTTCCCTAAATTTGTTTTTGTAACCCCTCTACACCGAACAAAAATCTTGGATACCGCCTTGTTGATCTCATAGGATCAAAAGTGACTGAAGGTCAACAGTCTTCTCTCCGGTGCCCTTGCTTTGCCTTTGGCCACCCCAATACCCATCTTGATCCCCTTTTCGCCTATGGCATAAATAAAAAAATTAAAGAAATGAGTTTATTTCAGAATAGAAAAAAATGGCAAAATCCCTCCAAAACTAAAATGCCATAAGTCACGCAGCCTTAGGGAACAAGCCCTAAGTTGTGCAGAATACTACTTTCTCTTAAAAAACGGTGGATATGCTTTATCTTAGCTTTACGGTCGGCTTAAAAGTTTTAGGAATTATTCATTGAGGCAAGAAGGCGTCAAATATTTTGGAAGGGGGAGGGCCTTAGGGAGTCTCAAAATAGAGCAAAACTTACTGTCCGTAGTCTTTTGAAAGCTTGTAGTCCTGAGCCAAGAGAATCATAATGTACAAAATTATTTTAAGCCGAGCGAACGGGCCCCCAGAATGGGGCCCATAAATGAATCAGAAAGTTTTTTTTTACCTAAACACCTTTGAATATATTTTCTTGAATTCTTGGGCTAAAGGGACCCATCTGCAGATGTTTTATAAATAAAGATCAAGTTTGCCTGCTTTTTCTAGTAAACCTATCTGTGAAAAGTGGATAATTTACGTAAATTAAGGACATTGTCCCTTGGGATATGGGGTTGTCTTGAGCCCAACGGTATACTTCCATACTTTTCAATGATTCTTAACAAAACATCTATCTCAGAATCTCAATCTGATATTCTGGGGCTAGAGTGGGGCCGAGGGCAAAAATAGGCACAAAAGGAGGGTTGGCTACCCTACAAGAGCGTTCATCACTTCAAAAGCGCACTAGGAATTTCCATTCCCACAGAAAATACCCTCCCCTATCCCAAGTTTCTATGATCTTACCTTCTGTAAGAAGTGGTCGAAAAAAAACAACAATATATGGGGAGGCACATGACTTTCATTGGCAAAGCAACGCTAGTACTCTGTCTCGGATCCGATTTCTTCTCGAAAACAGACCTCCTTTCTGCAGTCAAGCGAATTCACTTTTACAACTTACATATAATTTACCGGGATCAAGATGAAAAAGAAAGTTACTTTTCCGCACATAAGTTTACTCAGCTCTTCCTTTCCCAATGTCACCTACGCGTCTGAATGTTACGTTTTACTACGTGATCACAACTAGGGGTGTCCAGTATTTAACGCCCTCCCCTCCGGAAATTACCTCCAGGAAAATAACCCTCAAACTACTCACGGAAAATCCAAAGGAAATGCAATCCAGAAAACACCCTCCATGGAAAATATTACCCCACGGAAATCACCCCCAACCTCCCGAGGAAAATACCCCCGCGGAAAATTACCATCTCCCCCGAAAAATCAAACTGTCTAAATACTTTACTCCCCCACCCCCTCATGTCCAAATATATTGCCTAAATTATATATTTCCCATATATTTTGTTGCTTGTGTTTTTCTTGTCTTGCGCTAAGCTAAAAAAAAAAAAAAAAACTAATGAAGAAATCAGTTTGTTCTCGAGTTTTACACTGCGTACCACTTGAGTGAGTGGCGCATTATATACATATACCAAGATTCCTTCTCCCTAGGGAAATAAAAAAATAAACAAAACTCAAATAAAACAAAACTCAAAGGGTAAAGTATAGCGGATCCGCAAGCAAAATGTATTAGTTACAATTATTCTTCATATTATGAAGTGAGAATTGTTTTCTGACTTCGAACTGTCCAAATACTTTACCCCCCCCCCCAATATAGCCCAAATTACATATTTCCCATATATTCTGTCAATTACCTTTGTCTACATTACTTTGTCTACTATACTAAAACACATTTTGCCTGCGGGTACGCTATACTTTACCCTCCCCCCTTCCCCATATGCAAATCTATAGCCCAAATTTGTTTCTAAAGTAACGATGAAACTAACGAAGACACCGTCTTGTCTCGAGTTTTATACTGCGTAAACTTGAGTTAGTGGTGCATTATACAAAAGTCAAAATTCCTTCCCCCTACGAAAATCAAAACAACAAAACTGAAATGAAACTCTCAAATTTGGAAAGCCCTATTTTCTACAGGTGGTATTTTCTGCGGTGGGGTATTTTCCACTGGGGGTATTTTCTAGATTGACATTTTCCGGGGGGGGGGGGTATTTTCCGTGAGGGGTTTATTTTCTTTGGGGGCATTTTCCAGGGGATATTATCCACGGCAGGGTATTTTCCTCGGGGTTATTTTCCGAGAGGATAATTGCCGAGGGGCGAGGTGAACGCCGGCTACCTTTCCGCGTAAACACCTAGAGGACTGCCATGATTAATAGCGGAATTTTTTTCTTTGAGTTTATCCATTGTTGCTAATATATTTACTATAAATATTGCCACTATGACCATTATCTTTTATACTTTACGATTAATACAAATTCTGTCTGACGATTATTATAGTCATTATGCTTAATTTAAGGGCTAAAACTTTTTAACCGCAGAGCATATTACTTTTATGCTTAAATCCAAGCGTGATAGGTTGTTTTAGATCGAAATTAAATAAAAAAAAAAACTAATTTTTTTACCTGAAAGTAAGGAGCGACATTAAAACTTAAAACGAACAGAAATTACTCCGTGTATGAAATGGTTTGTCCCCTCCGCAATCCCTCGCTCTTTACGCTAAAGCTTTTAATTGTTTTAAAAAGTAGAATTGTGGCAAAGAGTCAAACTTTAGCGTAAAGAGCGAGGGATTGCGGAGGGGACAACCCATTTGATATACGGAGTAATTTCTATTCGTTTTAAGTTTTAATGTCGCTCCTTACTTTCAGCTAAAAAAATTAGTTTTTTTTATTTAAATTCTGAACGTTTTTAAATTAATGCATGTTTGGTTTTGGCTCTCCGCACATAAATTATTAAAATGAAATTTGTATATTAATTCTTTTTTGGCTAAATGGGTTTCTCTTAGTTTTGATCAGACGATTTTGAGAAATAAGGGGTGGAGAAGGAAGCCTAGTTGCCCTCCAATTGTTCGGTTACTTAAAAAGGCAACTAGAACTTTTAATTTTTAACGAACGTTTTTATTAGTAAAAAATATACGTAACTTAAGAATTAAATTACGTAACAAACTTCCATAACCTTATATTTATATTATGTATACGAGGGGGTTTGTACCCTCGTTAATACCTCGCTCTTTACACAAAATCGTAAGTTTTGTCCCAATTCTTTAAGAATATTCCCTGAATCAGAAAGGCCGTAGAATAAATAATTGAAATTACTAAAAATACTTTAGCATAAAGAGCGAGGTATTTATCTCCTCCTAAATACCTCGCTCTTTATGCTAAAGTATTATTAGAACCCCTCATATTCGTAATAATATCTGTTCGTTTTAAGTTTCAATGCTACTCCTTCCTTTCATTTGAAAAAAGTTTTCATGTTTATTTTTCATTGTTTTCTTATAGTAATGCTAGAAAATCCTGCGCCCTTTTCATTGAATTTTTCTTCCCCCATGACAGATTCCTCCAAGGAAAGATCCTCCAACATAGCCCCCTCTCCTCAACCCCACCTCCAAACAAAATAAAATCCCCCTGAAAACGTCTGTACACTTCCCAATAACCATTACTATATGTAAACACTGGTCTAAGTTTGTAACTTGCAGCCCCTTCCCCAGGGATTGTGGGGGATTAAGTCATCCCCAAATACATAGTTATTATGGTTTTCGACTATGTTGAACAAAATGGCTATCTCAAAATTTTGATCCGTTGACTTTGGGAAAAATGAGCGTGGGAGGGGGCATAGATGCCCTCCAATTTTTTTGGTCACTTAAAAAGGGCACTAGAACTTTTCATTTCCGTTAGAATGAGCCCTCTTGTGACATTCTAGGAATGATACGCTGAATCTGATGGTGTCATTTTCGTTAAGATCCTACGACTTTTAGGGGGGTGTTTTCTCCTATTTTCTTAAATAAGGCAAATTTTCTCAGGCTCGTAACTTTTGATGGGTAAGACTAAACTTGATGAAACTTGTATATTTAAAATCAGCATTAAAATGCAATTCTTTTGATGTAACTATTGATATCAAAATTCAATTTTTTAGAGTTTTGGTTACTATTGAGCCGGGTCGCTCCTTACTATAGTTTGTTACCACGAACTGTTTGATACTTTATTGTTTTTTTTAAAGCCCAGGTTACGCCCTTAGCTAAAACCGAGGTTGGGACCCCAAGTAGGATACATATAAATATATATATATATATATATATATATATATATATATATATATATATATATATATATATATATATATATATATATATATATATATATATATATATATATATGAACGAACTGTAGTAAGAAGCGACCCGGCTCAATAGTGACTCTTTCTCTTAACTCTACTTTTTAAAACAGTAAAAAACTTTAGCGTAAAGAGCGGGGCGTTAAGGAGAAAGCAGCCCCTTTTATATACGAAGTAATTTCTGTTCGTTTTAAGTTTTAATGCCACTCCTTACTTTCCGTTAAAAAAAACTTTTTTTTTATTTAATTTCTGAACGTTTTGAATCAATGCATGTTTTGATTGTGGCTCTCCGCAGATGAATAATTAAAACGAAATGTGCATATTTATTTTTTTTGGCTAAATGATTTTCTCACAGTTTTGATCTAATGGTTTTGAGAAAAAAGGAGCGGGGGAGGAGGCCTAGTTGCCCTCCGATTTTTTGGTTACTTAAAAAGGCAACTAGAACTTTCAATTTTTTACGAATGTTTTATTAATAAAAGACATACGTAACTTATAAATTAGCTTACGTAACGAATTTTTGTATTCTCATGTTTTTATTACATATATGAGGGAGTTCAACCCCTCGTCAGTACCTCGGTCTTTACACTAAAGCTTAAATTTTGTCTCAATTCATTAAGAATGACCCCTGAATCACAAAAGCCTTAGAATAAATATTTGAAATTACTAGAAATACTTTAGCTTAAAGAGCGAGGTATTAGGAGGAGATGAGCCCCTCATATGCATAATAATTTCTGTTCGTTTTAAGTTTTAATGCTGCTCCTTAATTTCAGTTGAAAATTTTTTTTCATATTTATTTTTTCATTGTTTTTTTTTTAAATAATGCTAGAAAATCCTGCGCTCTCTTCATGGAAATTTTCTTCCCCATGACAAATTCCTCGATGGAAAGTTCCCCCAACATATTCCCATCTTCTCAGCCCCTCCCTCCAACCAAAAATTCCCCTGATAACGTCTGTACACTTCCCAATAACCATCACTATATTATGTAAGCACTGGTCAAAGTTTGTAACTTGTAGCCCCTCTCACAGGGACTCTGGGGGAGTAAGTCGTCCCTAAAGACATAGTTATAAGGTTTTTCGACTACGCCGAATAAAATAAATATCTCAGAATTTTGATCCGTTGGCTTTGGGAAAATAATTAGCGGGGGAGGGGGCCTAGTTGCCCTCCAATTTTTTGGTCACTTAAAAAGGGCACTAGAATATTTCATTTCCGTTAAAATGAGCCCCCTCGCAACATTCTAGTACCATTGGGTCGATACGATCACCCCTGGGAAAAAAAACACAAAAAAAACAAATAAACATGCATCCGTCATCTGCTTTCTGGCAAAAAATACAAAATTCCACATTTTCGTAGATAGGAGCTTGAAACTTCTACTACAGGGTTCTCTGATATGCTGAATCTGATTTTGTCATTGTCGTGAAGTTTCTATGACTTTAGGGGGTGTTTCCCCCTATTTTCTAAAATGAGGCAAATTTTCTCAGGCTCGTAACTTTTGATGGGTAAGACTAAACTTGATGAAACTAATTTATTTAAAATCAGCATGAAAATGCAATTCTTTTGATGTACCTATTGGTATCAAAATTCCATTTTTTAGAGTTTTGGTTACTATTGAGCCGGGTCGCTCCTTACTACAGTTCGTTACCACGAACTGTTTGAAAAAAAACATTCTGTCCTGAAAGGATCGAAAACGTACTATTACTTCAGGTCCCGCTGTTGACTCTTTGAAGCCGCATCAGTTATTCTTTGTATGATTAAATAAAAAAAACAAGTTTTTTTAACTGAAAGTAAGGTGCGACATTAAAACTTAAAACGACCAGAAATTACTTCGTATATGAAAGAGGCTGCTTCCTCATCAACGCCTCGCTCTTTACGCTAAAGTTTGACTCTTTCTCTCAATTCTTCTTTTTAAAGCAGTAAAAAAACTTTAGCGTAAAGAGCGGGGCGTTGATGAGGAAGCAGCCTCTTTCGTATACGAAGTAATTTCTGGTCGTTTTAAGTTTTAATGTCGCTCATTACTTTCAGTTAAAAAAACTTGTTTTTTTTATTTAATTTCTGAACGTTTTTGAATCAATGCATGTTTTGATTTTGGCTCCCCGCAGGAGAAAAAATTAAAACAAAATTTGCATTTTTTTTTTTTGGCTAAATGGCTTTCTCATAATTTTGATCGAATGATTTTGAGAAAAAAAGAGCGGGGGAGGAAGCCTAGTTACCCTCCGATTTTTTGGTTAATTAAAAGGCAACTAGAATTTTTAATTTTTTACGAATATTTTTATTAGTAAAAGATTTACGTAACTTATAAATTAGCTTACGTAAAGGACTTTTGTATTCTCATATTTTATTACATATATGAGGGGGTTTGCCCCCTTGTCAGATCCTCGCTCTTTACACTAAAGCTTAAATTTTGTCCCAATTCATTAAGAATGACCCCAGAATCACAAAAGCCGTAGAATAAATAGTTGAAATTACTAAAAATACTTTACCGTAAAGAGCGAGGTATTAGGAGGAGGTGGGGCCCCTCAAATGGGTAATAATTTCTGTTTGTTTTAAGTTTTAATGCTGCTCCTTACTTCCAGCTGAAAGAACTTTCTCATATTTATTTTTTCATTGTTTTTTTTTAAATAATGCTAGTAAATCCTGCGCTCCCTTCATGGAGATTTTCTTCCCCCATGACAAATTATCGATGGAAAGTTCCCCCAGCATATCCCCCTCTTCTCAACCCCTCCCCTAACCAAAAAAATCCTCCTGAAAACGCCTGTACACTTCCCAATAACCATTACTATATGTAAGCACTGGTCAAAGTTTGTAACTTGTTGCCCCTCCCACGGGGACTGTGGGGGAATAAGTCGTCCCCAAAGACATAGTTATAAGATTTTTCGACTACGCTGAATAAAATGGCTATCTCAGAATTTTGATCCGTTGACTTTGGGAAAATAATTAGCGTGGGAGGGGGCCTAGGTTTCCTCCAATTTTTTTGGTCATTTAAAAAGGGCACTAGAACTTTTCATTTCCGTTAGAATGAGCCCTCTTGCAACATTCTAGGATAACTGGGTCGATACGATCACCCCTGGGGAAAAAAAACAAAAAAACAAACAAAAAAACAAATAAACACGCATCCGTGATCTGCCTTCTGGCAAAAAATACAAAATTCCATATTTTTGTAGATAGGAGCTTGAAACTTCTACAGTAGGGTTCTCTGATACACTGAATCTGATGGTGTGATTTTTGTCAAGATTCTATGACTTCTAGGGGGCGTTTCCTCCTATTCTCTAAAATAACGCAAATTTTCTCAGGCTCGTAACTTTTGATGGGTAAGATTAAACTTGATGAAACTTATATATTTAAAATCAGCATTAAAATGTGATTCTTTTGATGTAGGTATTGGTATCAAAATTCCATTCTTTAGAGTTTTGGTTACTATTGAGCCGGGTCGCTCCTTACTACAGTTCGTTACCACGAACTGTTTGATACTGAGTGCTTGTTCTCAGGTTAGTAACTAGCTGACAGACACTTATGAACTACATAAAGTAATATTCTCTTTTCCCCATTAATTGGTTTTGATTGGTATTAATTGGGAATGAAAACGCCAAATCCATTTCTTTATAGATATTTATTATTGTCAAAATAAATGTGCCACCCTATGAGGTCCAAAAAATGGCATGCAATATTTTTTTGATAAATTTAATTAATAGAAAGAATCTCGTGAGACACAGGGCCGTAGATGATTCAACACAGTTTCTGTTCCGCTACAAAAAAAAAGAAATGAAAATGGGGGGGGGTCGGAACCTCAAATTTATAGTAAAGTTCCACAGTATAATTCTCATATTTACCACTTTACAGTAGTCGCCGTCAATTCTGATCCGAATAGGCCACAAACCCACATACACCAAATACTCGCCTGAGAATTAGACTTGTAGTTGTATTCTGTACTCCATTAAACTTTACTTGACATCATAAAATTTTAAAACTTTCTTTTTTGTCGAAAGTCCGTCTTAAGGCATTACAAGACTTCCTCAAAATTTACTGCCTTCGTTTTCTTGTGCTTCTTTTAATCCAATTCCTTTTAAGAAAACAAATTTTAATTTAATTTCTTGTATCTATTTTTCAAGACAAAACAATCAAGTTCTTTGTTTCTTTTAACGTGAAAAGTTGTTATTCCTTTAGAATAAAAAGTAGACACTGTTGCTCTCAAATAATCTTACCTGGCATACCTGAGAAATCCCAAAAGGGGATATCTTTTTGTGAATCCCCAAAAACCGTACCTGAGGCGTTTGAATTCTTCCTTAACTATATTACTTTTTGTTATTCGTTTTCTCATTTATTCCAGCTCATGAAAAAGAGGTTTCTCGGAGGGTAGAAAAAGCCTCTTAGAAGAGAGGAGTTTCTGAAATTCTGACTGATTGGTGGCAGAGGAATGTCAAATACAGCTGATATTCGCACTAATAAAAAGTTTCACTTTTCCTTGGAACTCATGATAGAAATAATAAATTGAAGAATATTATTTTGTGGAAGACAGTTACGGTGGACCCTTAGAAAAGTTTTCTTGCAGTTTGTATTCAGTTTTTGCAACAAATATTCTAGGTCATTCTAACTAAGAACATATATTTGATTAGAAACTCTATGCTCCTTTTGGGTTAGAAAAGGGGAGTCTTGCTTTGAGTTATGGTCATATATTGTTTCATTGTGGGTTTGATCTCTTCTTTGTTTTCTTCCACTCTGTAAAATAAATTCAATATGGAGTAGCAATAAATGTTATTTGAAGAAACTTAGCTGGAAAACAATGCTAAGCTATTAATTAAGGCGAAGATGCATCTAAATTTTATTTTGGACGGAAATCTGGAGTAGAAAAAGCTTTTATGCTTGTTATATCGTCAAATGGTGTAGATTTAAACAGAACTTGCCCGCACTTGAAGGTATTGGTCCCCTTCAAACCCCTCTCCTCGCCATTGGCGTGATTTCGTAAAATCCTAGGGGGGAGGCAAAGTTGGAGCTGAAAATTTTTGGTTTCATGAACATATGTAAAATTTTGTAATAATATAGCTAATAAACTCAATAATGAAAGAAATCATCAATGCTAAGGTTAATTACTTAAATTACAGGTGTGGTACTAGAAGCATTCTGAAGAAATCGTACTTATCAAGTGAAATGAATTTCTAAAAGATTTTTTACTTGTGTATATTTTTTATTCAGTTTGCCCAAGGCGGAATTAAGACATCAACATATTGTCCCTTTCGGCTTCGCCGCTGAAAATGGCTTTCTTGCAACACGTGCTTGGATAGCTATCAATCATTGCTTTAAACTAAAATTATGTGATAACAATGTTGTCAGATGAAAAAACAAATTGAGTGTGATTATTGGCCCAAAAATTTGAAAAAACTGGAGTGATTTCCATCTTTTTTCCGTCGATATTTACAAAATAGAGCCTAACCTCTAGCTTGAATTTATGAATGTATTTACTATTGAGGTTATTGTGAATTTACACGTTTTACTCGCAACTAACGTATTTTGGTTGTTTTGATAGAATTGCCCCCCTTCTCTCCATGATAAGTCCCCATATAAGTACTGGCCAATGGCCAATTCTTAGCCCTCTCATTTATTCATGGCTTTTATGAAATAAAACAATTGCAAAGGCCATAAAATGGCCTTTCATGGTGAACTTTTTGTGTCGATTCGACGCAATTTCGATGGGTTTCAGGCTATTTTTGAAATTCTCATAAAGTGGTATTAGCAATAAACCTTTACTATTAAGATTTATGAAAATAATAGATACCATTCCGGAATCAGCTAGAAATGTAAGTTTTTGTCACTACACAGTTTTTTTCAGAGCCCGTTTGGATGTTTTTGGTTACCACAGGCCGTGGTTCGTTCTTTACTAGGTTACAGCTATCGCTGGAACCATGACCATGATATACCAAAAAAACTTATAAAACCCATCATAAGTTAGTTTATATTTATTTTCGTAATTTTTTTACGAGTCGAGTGAAAATTTTAGGGAGAGAGGGTCAAACCTGATAGAACTTCCCCCTGGATACGGTCTAGTATACATTTGTCTAGTTTATTCCTACTACATTTCACAATAACGCTCTTTTTTCTTCGTTCCTTAAGCAGCGTTTCCGTCTTAATATTAGGGTTTGCTTTGATATTATAACCCTGGGATAGCAGAGTAGGTTGGTTCTTTGCTTGGAAATACAAGGTCCAGAGATCGATCCCAGCTTCCGCAGGGCTGGGTCACAGGCTTGCTACTTATACTTGTAAAAAAAAAAGAACAGAACCCAGAACGTAGATCCTTGCCCGCCAGGAATGGCTTCGGACTCCGGAGGATCTTTTGTCTCTTTCTTTCTCCGTTTGCTGTTGTAAAATGTAATGATCAATAGATCTACGCCACAACAGTGGTGAGAAAAAAAAGAGTAGCAAATCAACAAGAAAAAGAAAGAGTACATCAGTTTTACACATGCTAAAAAGTGATTTTCCTTGTTGTTCAGGGTGGGGGGCTGCAAGTTACAGGTTTCCGGCAATAGCAATTCGCGAGGAATACTTTGCGTTTCGACCCGATGCCATTTTCAAGGGGTTTCAGGCTTTTTTTTTAATTTTCATAAACTAGCTCTCAAGTTTTTTTTTGTTACTATGGGTCGAGGTTTGTTCTTTACTAGGTTGCAGCTGTTGCTGCAACCTAGATAATTGGGGTCAATATTTATCTATTGGTGGCTAGGGGGTTGAGACAAAAGTGAACCAACTCGTCTTTGTAAGCTATGTAAGCATTTAATATTATTTTAAAGCAGCTTTTATTATTTTTTTGGACTTATGCCCCTGTGTTTCAGCTCTAACATCCTGTTTTCTTTAGTTTTCATCTTAATCAGCATCATGGTTGCAGTTACAACTATTGCCGAGTAAATAGTGATTCACAGCCCACAGTAACCAAAAGTTTATAAACAGTCTAAAAAAACGGTTTAGTTAGAAGCAATTGTCGTCTAATACTGACTTTTATTTTGGTTCACCTTAATAGTTAAGCTGAATTTATGCGAAAACATAAACAGAAAAACCAAAACAGTAAAACAAGAAAGCAAAACAGCAGCGAAGACATAAACAGCAAAAACAAAACAGCGAAACAAAAAGTGAAAACAGAGCGAAGACAAAAATAGCGAAAACAAATTTATAGGAAGTTCGTAAAAAACTCGAAACCCTTCGAGAATGGAACTGGATAAAAGTTTAAAGTGTGCCATTGGACTTAGCATAAACAGCAAAAACAAAACAGCGAAACAAAAAGTGAAAACACAGCGAAGACATAAATAGCGAAAACAAATATGGGAACTTCGAAAAAAACTTGAAACCCTTCGAGAATGGAACTGGATAAAAGTGTAAAGTGTGCCATTGGAGTTAGCATAGTTGAAAATGCAGAATCGAAAACTACAATCTTGAAGGTTTCAGCCCCCCGCATTAAAAAAGAAAAAAAAACAGAAACCACATTTTAACTTAGTTAGCACTGGTACGTCCTTTTTTTAAACCAAGGATGGTCGACTACTTAATTCTCTTAAAAAAAATGTGTACCAACTTCATTAACTTACAAGTTTTACGATTGATACCCGCTGTTTGAGTATTCTTTAAATTCATAAAACGAAACACGGATCGTAATTCACGTGCATCGGGATTTACAATTAGTTTATCCGTCGTAAAATTTCGAAGGGCAATAACTAAATAACACTGTAGAGGAGATAAAAATAAAAACTTAATTTCTAGACAAGCATCACTTATTCTATTCTTTTAACCAATTTAGACTGACAGCGCCAGGGCAGAGTGCTGCTCGACACGAAAAATGACATTTTTTTATGCCATTGTTGTTGTTTCAATAATGCTAGCAGCCTACTGGGTCACAAATTAGCCATTAGGGACTGAAGTTTCATGACGTAAAATTGTCATGACATTGACACTAAAGAATCATGATATAAAATTGTCATGACATTGACACTAAAGTTTCATGACGTAAAATTGTCATGACATTGACACTAAAGAATCATGATATAAAATTATTATGATGTTGACGCTTGTGATTCCAGCAGTCAAAGTTTTCCTCGAATGAGCTTTTACTTTTAGTCTTAAAAACTTTCAATTTATACCGCATTTTAAGAGCAATTTTTTTTTAAGTTTTAGTACAATTGACAATGAAAGCATTTTTCTGTTTTTTAAATGTTTTTCTTATCATTTTTTTCTGCTTGAACGGAAAACTGGATGGTTGTAAGGATGTGATTAAAACTAATTTGAAAGATTTTTTTTTATCAATTTGAAAATTGAAACAGAGTGGCAGGACAAAGCGGCACGCGGCAAGTAAAATGGCAATTTCGCGAAACCAACATTTTTTTGCGGCGCTACCAGTCTGACAGATAGTTTGAGACTGACGATTAGGTTCTTATTTTACATGTATTCTCTACCTGTCTGATTTTTATAAGTGTATTCTTGCAGCACCATAGAAAGACTAATATGACCTGAGAAATGCAAAGTTTTCGTGCTTATTTTTGCCTTCCTCGTCTGCACTATCAATCCACTAGATGGTTATAAGACTGAGTAGTGACAGATTTAACTCCCTAGGGAGTGAGAGTATCCCCTTCATAAAAATCCATAATGACTACACAAAACCAAGAACAGTAGGATGTGAAAATAGTAATTTTGGGTGCCGTATCCAAAATTAGTAGGGCTTAGCGGAGCTAAGACGCTCTATAGCCTCTTTGGGTTGATTTTATTTAAGGTAGTTCTTGATATAATAGCATTTCCGCGTAAGCTAATACTCAAGTCCTTGGCCTAGATAGACGTAATCCCCCTATGTTTCTGGGGGTCTTCCTGCAGCTGAATGTCTTTTCCCTGAGATAGTTTACTACTTGTGGAGAAGCAAAATGGAAATTTAGTATTGAAAATAGATGGTTGGCTCTTACAAACCAGGGTAACCCCTTAAGTAATCTCTCAATAAAGGGTATTTCTCATAAATGAGGGTAATAAGTTGACTGGCAACGCTGACTAAATCCAAGGAAAAAAAAGGACTTCGAACATTCACCGGGGGATGTCGACATTCACTAATTTCGGACATTCACGGTAATATAAATATGAATAGGAAAACATCTAACATAAGAAGAAAACCTGTATTTTTTTTTTTGGAAAAATAAATCAGGTTTCGATACAGTAAAGTTCCTCCAAAAATAATATTGAGCCAAAAATAAAATCTTAATACTCAAATCTTTTATTTGACTTTTCTTCATCTGCATTATCACTTCCGATTACTTTTTTAAAACGACGTCATAGAAAACAATTTAAAGAGGTATTCCGATGCAAATACGTACTTATACTTTTGGCTGTCAGGTTAATTGGACCAGACTTTTAAAAGTCATCAACCATAAATATCGCCATTCCCCCGAATGTCGTCTGGTGTGACTATATAATTGGACTAGGATGCAACTTACGGACCATTATAGCTTCCTTCAAAAAATTATTATTATTTTATTTAGCGCTTTGAGTACCTCTGTGTGGCCTTCCTTCTTTGACGAATGTGCGATCATTACCCTGTCTATTGTTCTTTACTTCAAAATTAGCATCAATATTTATTACTATTCGCTGCAATTACGCTCACCCGAATTAACTATGATCGCCTGCTGGTTTCTCACGGCAAAGCGAGGAGTTATTTGACTCGAAATTACATAGTATTTTTTGATCCGTTTATTCGCAAACTAGGAACGTAAAATTGATTAAAATGATGAGTGACGAGGCAAAGATTACCTCCGGCTGTACTTAAGCTAACAAGGTGGTAATAGCATTTTGATGGTTTCAGAAAACTACTAGTGCTACCACTTTTATATTATCCACACCGTTTATGGGGACGGTTATGCATTTTTAAACAAGGCCATTTTTCATTTTTACCGGCGAAAAGATGAGAACCATGGTTTTTCCATCTTCACTGGCATGAAGATGGAAGCCTACAGTTTCTAATTACTAGACTGATTTACAAAATGTGGTAAATTTATAGGTAGATTAAATTAAAAAAAAGTTTTTTAACTGCAAGTAAGGAGTGACATTAAAAGGAGTGATTGGGGTGGCGCGAAGCGCCACCCCAACAGCTAGTACGGAATAATTTCTATTCGTTCTAAGTTTTAATGTCGCTCCTTACTTGCAATTAAAAAACTTGTGATGTAACTGTTCTTTTGATGTAAGTATTGGTATCAAAATTCCATTTCTTAGAGTTTCGGTTACTATTGAGTCTAGTCATTCCTTACTACAGTTCTTTACCATGAACTGTTTGATATTAACAAAGGCGCAACAATTTCAATCTTAGACTCTTTTCCCCTTTCAGTTGAAACCATGCAGATTTTAATCACTTTATTTAGTTCTCCTTTTACAAAACAATGTGTTTTACCATTGGCGTCAATCCACGAAAATTTTGGGACGGTGAAATGCATTTTCAAGATCTAAGGTGTAGGGCATTTTCTTTAATTGTGTTGCGAGAGCAACACTTTGGTTTTGTCCCGTTTTTTTTTTTTTTCCTATGCCGCCGATCTCAGCTTATTCCTGGAAACTGGTAAGGGTCTAACCTGTGCGGTTTTTACGGAAAGTGTGGACCTCAGGCCGGATTGATGAATATGACATTACATTTTGGAAAGCTCCGTAGAACTCTTGCCTGGGGCCAAAAAGGATGGTTTTTGCTTGTCCTCGAGCCAGAGCCTATGGTGTGCGAAGTGAAGTGGAGTTATATAGCCTATGTCAGAGAGGAGTATCTGAAGTTGTGCAGCCAAGCTTTCGTTTCATCAAACCATGTTTCTGCTTTCGAGTGGAAAGCTCCGTTCTAGCAGGCAAGCAGGCAGGCACCAGTTTCAAATTGAAGATGGACTAAAATCTATAAGTGTTAAATATATGCGGTAGTTCCCCGGCCCCACAGCCAATATATCTTCTTTGAGTGATAAATAGAAAAATTTACAGAAACAAAAAAGTGCGATTTTCCCACGGGTCCGAAAGTGCTGCCATCTATTGTTTCTAGCCATTTCTGTTCGTGATTTCAGCTGACTTTACCATTCTTTTTTTTCTACTTGGGATTGCAATAGAGAAATGGTATCAGATATACCTCTTAAACTTTAAAAGTTCTCTCATTGCTAAAGAAATTAGAGCTTATCCTTTGCTCCTTTCTAAGTGGTGGTGTTAGAAAGTTGGCCTCCGGCAAAAAAGTCAACTTTTGAACTAAGACAGATAGAATTTTTTTTTCAAGGACAATCGATAGACCTTGATGAGCTGATCAAAGTATATGTCATCCATTTTTTGTTACAAAAATTCCTTCATGACATACAACAGTTTGAAAGTTTCAAGGGGTTGACAACTTCAGTGGTAAGGTACACACTTGAACCAAAAATAGGCCATACCAATTGTGAGATATGTAGGGGACTTCCAAGCAACAGTCGATTATTAGCTTATAATCATCTTTGGCAATGAGGGGTTTGCAACTTTTGGTGATTGGTGTACCTATTATCTGTTTCTGGTGTAATTGATGGTAAAAACAACTTGGTTCCCGATTGTAAGACATGTAGGGGAGTTGTAAGTAATAATCGGCTGTTAGGCTACAATGACTTCAGCGACAAGGGGTTTGGAACTTTTGCTAGTTGGTGTACCCATTATTTGTTTCCGGTGAACTTGGATGTATATCCCGGGAGAGGGACTTGTAAGTAAGAATCGGTTGCTAGAGGAGGCTCACGAGGGGCTACAAATTTGTGCAAATTGGTACACATCTATGGAATCAGGGACCCATAAATTTCCTGTAATGACTCGCCATCCAATAATAAGCGATCCTGGATGGCGAGTCATTACAGGAAATTTATGGGTCCCTGATGGTATTTTGATCCTGAAAAGTTACAGATAGCTTTATAATACCAACTAGATTACATAAGATAATGTTCCAAGTTTCCATCCGTCACGATGTCTACGATTGAAAAGGATAAAGTTCAACCGGCTGCAAAGTGACATTTAGGGGCCTAGTAAGTAATAATCGGCTGTTAGGTTACAATCATTTTCAGAGATGAGGAGTTTGCAACTTCTGCTTGTTGGTGTACCCATTATTTGTTTCCGGTTGAACTTGATGTCTATCTCGGGAGAGGGACTTGTAAGTAAAAATCGGTTCACTTTAGGCTAGAAATTTGTCCAAATTGGTGCACATTGTATTCGATCCCTGTAAATCTGTCGGTAAGAAAGTTCATATCGATGGTCTATCAATCACTGTAACCTAGAATTAAGATGTTACGCAACGAGTACAAACGATAATACAAAACAATGAGGTAGTTTCGTAATAATTAATAGAATGTCATCTATGGTATTTTGATCCTGAAAAGCTCCGGATAGTTTTATAATTAATACCAACTAGATTATACAAGATATTGTTCCTAGTTTTCATCCGTTACGATGTCTACGATTGAAAAAGATAATGTTCAACTGGCTGCAAAGTCAATTTAGTCCTTTCTTTCAATATTCTTTTGTTGTTGTTTTTTCAACGCTGGGGTGTGATCATGTGATTACTGATTGCGTTCTTTTTTGAACATACTGTTTTAAAAGCTTCGATAGGCTGACAACTTCAGCATTTAACCGATAGCGAAGAAACAAAACCAAAGTGTTGCTCTCGCAACACTTTAATCGGCAAAGCTGGACAAAGGTTGCCGCAACACTTCACGTTGCCCAGGCAACGTAGGTCTAGTTTTTCATCAAAACACCAAAAAAGGCAATTTTCACAGTCAAGAGGGAGGAGGAAGGGGAAAAAACCTAGAAGGAGAGGTAGCAAATGCTCCTCCTCCGCTTCTCCACTACCTCCACTTCTTCATACTACCTTTTCTTGCTACCTTTTCTTCATGTTACTTCTATTTCTTCATACTGCCTCTTTCCACTACCTCTAGTTCTTCATATTACCTCTTAAGGCCATGTCTACTTCTTCATACAACCTCTTAATCCAACTCCACTTCTTCATAATACTTTTTCACTCTACCTTTTTTTCATGCTACTTTCCTTTCATCATACTACCTCTTGTTGCTACTTCTACTTTCTCATACTGCCTTTTAATACTACCTCCACTTCTTCATAATACATTTTCTTGCTTACATCTCTTCATACTACTGCCATTTCTTCATACTACTTCTTCATACTACCTCTTCATGCTACGTCTACTTTCTTATGCTACCTTTTTCTTTATAATACTTTCATTTCTCCATACTACCTCTTTGTGCTACCTCTACTTTTTCACACTACCTCTTCATGCTATCTCTGCTTCTTAATACTACCTCTTTATGCTACAACTGCTTCTGGCTACCTCTGATTATTCATACTACCTTTTCATGCCACCACTACTACCGAACACCTCTACATCTTCATATTACCTCTTCATGATACCCTTCCCTGGATGCTAAATTAAGAAGCAGGGAAAGTAAAGATAAATAACAACTTCGCTATGTAAACTCAATTTTCACCCCCATTTGTTCCGAGAGAAAATGTTCAAAATAAGAACCCTGGGATGCCCCGCAAAAAACAAAACTCTCAACCAGGGCATGAAATTAAATATAATGAATTACAACTTTAGAGCGCTGGGATTTCTGGTATACGTGCCAGTGTACTATGTATTGACAGTCGTTGTATAAGGAGTTCAATGATTTTTCACATGTTTTTTCTTGGATTGGTTATTTTAATTTAGTTAGGCATTGCTATCCAGTTATTCTTAAATTAAATCGGTTTAATAATATGGTAATTTAAGAAAATTAGTGAAATGGACCTAACCGCATAAATATCTATTTTTATCAGCAAAGCAAAAACATGAATATATCTTCCAAATTAGGAAGTGTATTATTGTCTTTTCAAAATTAAGAGCAATAAAAATCGGCAGGCCCCAAACAATTAATTGGATTAATCTGACTTCTTTCCCAACATAAATCTTAAAGCAAGGCGAAACTAACGTTGAAAATTTTCTGAAAACAAAAGAAGCATCATTTAGCTTACTCAATATTTGATTATTGGACCATAGCTGTAATTACCCTTTCAGCCCATATTAATTTGATTAGTCTTGATTTTCAAAATTAATTATTTGCATGAACTAACAGACATCGGCATAAAAGGCATGCTAGCTTAGTTTCTATGTAATCTGAAATAAACCTTAAATGACTGTTCTATTTAGCATTAAACAGTCTACAGCCTAAATTAATTTTAAAAACATTCACAGGTCTTAAAAATTAAAACTAAGGACATCTCATGAGTGACCTATCCAGGACTTTACTTTCGGGGAGAGTTTTACAAAAAAATTGGGGCGGGGGATAGGGGCTTAAAAACTTAAAAAAACACATCACCAATTTGTTTAGATTCATTTTTATTAAGTTCTTATGAGGCGGAAAAAATTTTAGTGGGGGGAATTCTAACAAGAGGGACATTTGCGTAAACAAGAAGTGGAGCTGGCATACGCGTAAGCTGGACGTGGATTTGGAATACTTGGATTTTATTATTTAAAGTTTTTCTTTTTTTGTTCCACTGTTTTATTTAAATTATACTCATTTTTCTCCCTTTTAAATTCTGTAGGCAAGAAGGCAATTACACCCTCTTCCATTGGTCAGAAAAAAAATTCCAAATGCTGTATATTCATAATTGATTACTTTTTGACTGATTGATATCATAGCAGGGCATGAAAAAGATTTAAGAAAACAAGAGCTAAGAGCTCAAATGGCACTAGTGACGAGGTATGAAGAGCTAAGAGCCAAAAGATCATATGGTATGAGCTCTAACAAAATTCTATGAATCAATAGATTGATTTAAAAGGAAAATAAGAGGCTTAATGCCGGTCAGGATTTAAAATAAGAGCTCTGAGTCACGATGTCCTTCTAAATATCAAAATTCATTAAGATCCGATCACCCACTCGTATGTTATGAATACATAATTTTTTCTAATTTTTCCTCTCCCTTTAGCCCCCCAGATGGTCGGATCTGGGAAAACCACTTTATCAAGTCAATTTGTGCAGCTCCCTGACACGCCTACAAATTTTCATCGTCCTAGCACGTCCAGAAGCACCAAACTCGCCAAATCACTGAACCCCTCCCCCCAACTCCCCCAAAGAGAGCGAATCCAGTACGGTTCCGTCAATCATGTATCAAGGACATTTGCTTATTCTATCCACCAAGCTTCATCCCGATTCCTCCACTCAAAGTGTTTTCCAAGATTTCCCCCTCCAACTCCCCCCAGTGTCAAAAGATCTGGTCAGGATTTGAAATAAGAGCTCTGAGACATGAATTCCTTCTAAATATCAAATTTCATTAAGATCCGGTCACCTATTCGTAAGATAAAACACCCCAATTTTCACGTTTTCAAAAATTCCGGCTTCCCCCTCCCATCCCCCCGACGTCACAGGATCTGGTCGGAATTTAAAATTAGAACTTTAAAGCACAAGATCCTTCTAAATACCAAATTTCATTAAGATCTGGTCACCCTTGCGTAAGTTACAAATACCTCATATTCAAAATTACCCCCCCCCCCCAACTCCACCAAAGAGAGCAGATCCGGTCCGGTTATGTCAGTCACGTATCTCAGACAGGTTTTTATTCTTCCCATCCAGTTTCATCCTGATCTCACCGCTTTAAGCATTTTCAAAGATTTCCGGTACCCCCAACTGCCCCCCCCCCCCAATTACGCTGGATCCGGTTGAGATTTAAAATAAGAGATGTGAGTTACGAGGTCCTTCTAAATATGAAATTTCATTAAGATCCGATAACTCCTTCGTAAGTTGAAAATACGTCATTTTTCTTTAATTTTTCATAATTACCCCCCCCCCCCCAATAGAGCGGATCCGTTCCAATTATGTAAATCACGTATCTAAGACTTCTGCTTATTTTTACCCACAAGTTTCATCCCGATCCCTCCAATCTAAGTGTTTTCCATCATTTTAGGTCCCCCCCACCCCAAACTCCTCCAATGTCAAGAGCTTTGAGACACGATCTCCTTCTAAATGCCAAATGTCATTGAGATCCGATCACCCGTTCGCTAGTTAAAAATACCTCATTTTTTCTAATTTTCAGAATTACCCCCCCCCCCCAACTACCCCAAAAGAGCGGATCCGTTCCGGTTATTTCAATCATGTATCTAGGACTTCTGCTTATTTCCCCCTCCATGTTTCATCCCGATCCTTCCACTCTAAGTATTTTCCAAGTTTTAGGTTTCCCCCTCCCAACCCCCCCCCCCCAATGTCACCAGATCTGGTCGGGATTTAAAATATGAGCTCTGAGACACGATACCCTTCTAAATATCAAATTTCATTGAGATCCGATCACCCGTCCGAAAGTTAAAAATACCTCATTTTTTTGTTTTTCAGAATTAACCCCCCCCCCAACTACCCAAAAGAGAGTAGATCCGGTCCGGTTATGTCAGTCATGTATTTTAGACAGGTTTTTATTCTTCCCATCCAGTTTCATCCTGATCTTGCCGCTTTAAGTATTTTCTAAGATTTTCGGTTCCCCCAACTGCCCCCTCCCCAATTACACTGGATCCGGTTGACATTTAAAATAAGAGATCTGAGTTACGAGGTCCTTCTAAATATCTAATTTCATTGAGATCCGATCACCCGTTCGTAAGTTAAAAATACCTCATTTTCTTTCAATTTTTCAGAATCTGATGAACTTAATCACCATTAACTTCATTAACACTCTGATCATCATTAAGATCTGATCAACCGTTCGTAAGTTAAAAATACTTAATTTTTTCTATTATTTCCGAATAAACGAGCCCCCCACTCCCCCCAGATGGTTAAATCGGAAAAACGACTATTTCTAATTTAATCTGGTCTGATCCTTGATACGCCTGCTAAATTTCATCGTCCTAGCTTACCTGAAAGTGCCTAAAGTAGCGAAACCGGGACCGACAGACAGACCGACAGACAGACCGACATAATTTGCGATTGCTATATGTCACTTGGTTAATACCAAGTACCATCTATATATATATATATATATATAAATAAGTTGTTTGTGTATGTGTGTGTCGAGTGACGTCATGTTTGTCGACTGACGTCATTATAAGGATTGAGCTGTTTGCGTCATGAAGTTGTTTGTCGACTGTGTCATGTTTGTCAACTGATGAAATTACATACCGGGACACCGGGACACAAATGACGACCGGGACACAGCGAATATAAATGACGACCGGGAACCTCAAAGAGAAATTACTGACTGGGACACCCGGACACAAATCCGACTACCGGGACATAGGGACACAACTACAACGGGGACGCCGGGGGCACAGGCGGGATATATAAATGACGACCGGGACACAGGGATTGTTCGAATAGAAATTACAGACCGGGACACCGGGACACAAATGACGACCAGGACACCGGGACACAGGTAATATAAATGACGACCAGGACACTCAATGAGAAATTACAAACTGGGACACCGGGACACAGGGAATATAAATGACGATCGGGACACAGGGACACATCATTAGAATAATGAGGTATAGATCTGAATACGGATTATTTTTCTCATGGACAATCATATGTTGCATGTTCAAGAGTCAGTAAACCTGACAATCTATTTATATGCAACATATATATATATATATATATATATATATATATATATATATATATATATATATATATATATATATATATATATACTAAATGATGGGGTGGCGCTTCGCGCCACCCCAACACCTAGTTGGTGGGGGCGCTTCGTGCCCCCCAAGCTCCCCCGCGCGCGTAAGTCGTTACGCGCCATATTAGTTACGCGCCATTGTAGTTGTGTACCTATGTCCCACCTGTGAATATAGATATATATATATATATATATATATATATATATATATATATATATATATATATATATATATATATATATATATATATATATATATATATATATATATATATATATATATATATATATATATATATATATATATATATATATGTATATATATATATATATATATATATATATATATATATATATATATATATATATATATATATATATATATATATATATATATATATATATATATATATATATATATATATATATATATATATATATATATATATATATATATATATATATATATATATGTTTTTAACTACGTAAAACTTGCGAATATACAACATTCTTTGCTGTCCCATTGTCTGTGCATATAAATAGATTGTCAGGTTTACCAACTCTTGAACATGCAACATATAATGGTCCATGGGAAAACAATCCGTATTCAGATCTATACCTCATGATTCTAATGATTGCCCTTGAGCTTTGTTGATAGTGATTGCTAATCGACCATTCCCTGTGTCGCTGTCGTCATTTATATATCCCCCTGTGCCCCCCAGCGTCCCCTTTGTAGTTGTGTCTCTGTGTCCCGGTCGTCATTTATATTCCCTGTGTCCCGGTCGTCATTTGTGTCCCGGTGTCCCAGTCTATGATTTCTCTTTGAGTGTCCCGGGCGTCATTTATATTTCTTGTGTCCCGGTGTCCCGGTCGTCATTTATATCCCCCCGTGCCCCCTGGCGTCCCCGTTGTAGTTGTGTCCCTGTATCCTGGTCGTCATTTATATTCCCTGTGTCCCGGTCGTCATTTGTATCCCGGTGTCCCGGTCGTCATTTGTGTCCCGATGTCCTGGTCGGTAATTTCGTCAGTTGAAAACATGACGTCAGTCGACACACAAACATGACGTCACCCAACAGACAGACCCACACACACAGAGACAACTTATTTTTATACATATAGATGTGCCAGTGTCCCGGTCGTCATTTGTGTTCCGATGTCCCGGTCTGTAATTTCGTCAGTTGAAAACATGACGTCAGTCGACACACAAACATGACGTCACCCGACAGACAGACCCACACACACACAGACAACTTAGTTTTATATATATACTAGCTGTTGGGGTGGCGCTTCGCGCCACCCCAACACCTAGTTGGTGGGGGCGCTTCGCGCCCCCCCCCAAGCCCCCCCGCGCGCGTAAGTCGTTACGCGCCATATTAGTTACGCGCCATTGTAGTTGTGTCCCTGTGTCCCACCTGTGAATATAGATATATATATATATATATATATATATATATATATATATATATATATATATATATATATATATATATATATATATATATATATATATATATATATATATATATATATATATATATATATATATATATATATATATATATATATATATATATATATATATATATATATATATATATATATATATATATATATGTTTTTAACTACGTAAAACTTGCGAATATAAAACATTCTTTCTGTCCCATTGTCTGTGCATATAAATAGATTGTCAGGTTTACCGACTCTTGAACATGCAACATATAATGGTCCATGGGAAAACAATCCGTATTCAGATCTATACCTCATGATTCTAATGATTGCCCTTGAGCTTTGTTGATGGTGATTGCTAATCGACCATTCCCTGAGTCGCCATCGTCATTTATATATCCCCCTGTGCACCCCGGCGTCCCCTTTGTAGTTTAGTCCCTGTGTCCCGGTCGTCATTTATATTCCCTGTGTCCCGGTCGTCATTTGTGTCCCGGTGTTCCAGTCTGTGATTTCTCTTTGAGTGTCCCGGGCGTCATTTATATTCCTTGTGTCCCGGTGTCCCGGTCGTCATTTATATCCCCCTGTGCCCCCCGGCGTCCCCATTGTAGTTGTGTCCCTGTGTCCCGGTCGTCATTTATATTCCCTGTGTCCCGGTCGTCATTTGTATCCCGGTGTCCCGGTCTGTATATAAATTCGTTTTTTAGTTTTGTTTTTCTCCTTTATTTTTTTCCTTTTTTCTTTTTTTTCTTTTTTAGTTTATTTAGATTTTTAGATTTTTTTTTTTATATTTATTAATATTTTTTTAGTTTTCTTTTTCTCTTATTTTTCAGTTTTTTCCTTTTTTTTAGTTTTTTCTTTTTTAGTTTTTTGTTTTTTTTGTTTTTTACCTTTTTTTAGTTTTTTTAGTTTTTTTAGTTTTTTAGCTTTTTTAGTTTTTTTATTAGTTTTTAGTTTTTTTTAGTTTTTGCCTTTTTTTGGTTTTTTCAGTTTTTTTTAGTTTTTAGTTTTTTACCTTTTTTTAGTTTTTTTTAGTTTTTTAGCTTTTTTAGTTTTTTTCTTTTTAGTTTTTTTTTGTAGTTTTTACCTTTTTTAGTTTTTTCTTCTTCTTTTGTATTAGTGTGAAATAATTCAGACGTCATATGCGGACAAACACGACGTTTATTAATATTTTTTTAGTTTTCTTTTTCTCTTATTTTTCAGTTTTTTCCTTTTTTTTAGTTTTTTCTTTTTTAGTTTTTAGTTTTTTTTTTTTTTACCTTTTTTTAGTTTTTTTAGTTTTTTTAGTTTTTTAGCTTTTTTAGTTTTTTTATTAGTTTTTAGTTTTTTTTTAGTTTTTGCCTTTTTTTAGTTTTTTCAGTTTTTTTTAGTTTTTAGTTTTTTACCTTTTTTTAGTTTTTTTTAGTTTTTTAGCTTTTTTAGTTTTTTTTCTTTTTAGTTTTTTTTTTGTAGTTTTTACCTTTTTTAGTTTTTTTTCTTCTTTTGTATTAGTGTGAAATAATTCAGACGTCATATGCGGACAAACACGACGTCACTCGACAGACAGACAGACAGACATAACCCACAAACAACTTATTTTTATATATATTTATTCATATTTTTTTAGTTTTCTTTTTCTCTTTTATTTTTCAGTTTTTTCCTTTTTTTTAGTTTTTTTCTTTTTTAGTTTTTAGTTTTTTTTTAGTTTTTTACCTTTTTTTAGTTTTTTTTTAGTTTTTTTAGTTTTTTAGCTTTTTTAGTTTTTTTATTAGTTTTTATTTTTTTTGTTGTTTTTGTCTTTTTTTATTTTTTTCAGTTTTTTTTTAGTTATTTGATTTTTACCTTTTTTTAGTTTTTTTAGTTTTTTAGCTTTTTTAGTTTTTTTTCTTTTTAGTTTTTTTTGTAGTTTTTACCTTTTTTAGTTTTTTTCTTCTTTTGTATTAGTGTGAAATAATTCAGACGTCATATGCGGACAAACATGACGTCACCTGATCCATCCACAGATCCACACACAGACAACTTATTTTTATATATATAGATATGTATATATATATATATATATATATATACTAGCTGTTGGGGTGGCGCTTTGCGCCACCCCAACACCTAGTTGGTGGTGCGCTTCGCGCCCCCCAAAACCCCCCGCGCGCTTAAGTCGCTACAAGCCATATTAGTTACGCGCCATTGTAGTTGTGTCCCTGTGTCCCACCTGTGAATATAGATAGATTTATATATGTGTTTCAAACTACGTAAAACTTGCGAATATACAACATTCTTGGCTTTCCCATTGTCTGTTCATATACAAAGCCTTATGTAGTAATAATGACGTCATATGCAAACTCTCTTTTTACAAACAAACAAACATGCATACACACAACTCGTTTTTATATAGATAGATAGATAGATAGATACAATACAAATTAACTGCGTAAAACTTGCGAATACACAAAATTCTTCGCTGTCCAATTGTCGCTGCATATACATAGATTGTCAGGTTTACCGACCCTCGAACATGCAACGTACAATTGTCCATGGGAAAAACAATCAGTATTAAGCTCTATACCACATTTTTCTAACGATTGACCTTGAGCTTTGTTAATGGTGATTGCAAATGCTAATCGAATTGGTAATTGCAAACTTTTAAATTGAAAAGGCAGATCCGTTGGAATCATGGGAATGCGAGGAATAAGAACAGCCTCACCCTCAAAAGGCCCTGTCAAGATTGTGGCCTCTATTAGGTTTTCCATTGTTTTTTTTACGGCAAGTCGCGTGCCATTGCAAAGCTTTGGTGGGTTGATATTTCCTAAAAGTATTATTGGTACGCCTATTTTTAGTTGTAGCACGTGTGGGGGAAACCCTGAAAGATCCACGTAATTTAAAAATTCAGATGGATAATTAACCGCTTCATTTGGTTCCGAAACTGTGTCGACTGACTTGTAAAGGACTGCCTGGTCTCGAATCTTGGTCAAAACAATATTGTTGATTTCGTGGACGTCTATATTTTTGGGTGCAAGAATCGCTCTTTCACTTAGCCATTTATTATTTTTATAATTGTTTAGAATATTCGGAAATACTTTTTCAATCAATTAATTTTTGGACGTCACTAAATTACAGAAATCAGCAGGTAATTGTATACGTCCTGAAATTGAGTCTACTGGGAGCTTTCCGTTTACAATTGCCAGCAATTGATCTGAAAATGTTTGACCAGAGTCATCGTTTTGCAATCGGATACGCATTTTTGTAGTTAATTTTAATGTTTTTACGTGTGCCCATAAATTAGAAATTTTCAGGCAAGCATTCATTTCGTCTGCAGGAGTTGATCTAGGTATTATAGGTAATGTTTGCCTGAAACCTCCCGCAAGCAATATTAATGTACTGCCAAAGGGTTTTGACTTCCCTCGCAAATCTTTCAAGCATTGATCCAGAGCCTCGAGCGATTTTTTGTGTGCCATTGTGCACTACTCCCAAATAATAAGTTTGCATTGCTGCAATACTTTACCCATCCCAGATGATTGGAAATATTGCACGTTGGAGTTTCTGTAGAAAGCAAATTCAGAAGCAATTTCAAAGCGGAATGAGCAGTTCTTCCACCAGGCAGCAATGTTGTGGCTATTCCGGACGACGCAATTGCCAACGCTATATCATTTTTTGATCGAATTGATGCAAGAATCAGTTTTATCACAAACGTTTTACCAGTACCTCCTGGCGCATCCAAAAAGAAAATTTCTCCAACGTTGATATCGACACAATGCATTATCGTATCATAAATGTCTTTTTGTTCCGACGTGAACTTAGAAATGTTATTTTGTACATACAATAATAGATAACTCGTACTGTAACTTTGTTCACGATCCAATTCTAGACATGTCGAAACAGCAGCGATATGGTTAGATGAAGGCATTCTCAAATCCTGAAGAGGTTTGTTTGCCTTACGTACGCACAAATCTTTTATAATAACTAAAGTGTAGTTATAATTTTCTGATGTAAAATCAAAAGTCATATCTGACGTCTCTAACTGTTTTCGATGGAGTATATCTTCGGACATTTTTGACTTATATTTTTCCCATAACTCTGTAGAAGCTGATGGAGAGAAAGTTGTTAAAATGATGCCAAACAATGCACGAATTTGACTTGGAGTTGACGCTTCGCACGCGTCATTGATGCAGTTATCCAAGTGTTTGTCATTCTCCAATAAATTCAGAGCTTGGCATGCACTACGGTAAGTGTCATGTATAGTACCGTTTACAGTTCTCAAATACTCAAAGGATGTCGGACCTGGTACATTCACCAAAAGCAGGCGTAGAAAGAAGCATTCATGTTGATTAGGGTGAACGGTGTAGAGTCTTCCTATCGTGGTATCTTTGAAGATGGTAGGTTGGCCGTCGACTGACTTACCCTGTTTTCGACGTTCAAATACTTTATTTTTGGTATTCCACGTGTAATACGAAGGCACTTCAGTATACAGCAGTTTTTTTTGCAAAAGAATCATTCTTGCAAAGCAAAAAGAAACCGGTTAACTTTGTATCCGGTGGATTCAGGGCTCTTTGTTGCACGTTGGTTTCGGAGAAATAAACACGTTGACCATTCTGTAAATGTACCGCTAAATGAACAACAGCTGGACTACGTTCATGTATCGGAAATAAGAATTCACCAAACAGCTTCATTACTGCTTATGTATCTTCCAGCCTGATATTGTAAGATTTCGTCGATATCTTTGATTTCGGGCTGCAAGCCAAAAACTGCCATGTCACTGCCTTTGTTGACGTATTTACATATGTATTTGATTGCCTTTACGGAGTTACAGTATTCAACGTTTATGTGTGCATTAAATGTTTTTGATAATAATGGGGAATATGGAACAACCCACTGGTTATCTACTTCGATGGTGGTACCGTTACGCTTTTTTATTATTGCTGTTTTACCGCCATCTTCAGTAGATCTTCTTCTATATTGTGGGTAACCATCATTGCCAGTAATCGTGTTGGATACTAAAAGTCGAGGATATTGCTTTGTGCACCTTCCTTTGGCCATGCATGGTGAATTTTCGTTCAGTGCACCGCAAGGTCCATGTATCATATTTTTTACAATAATATCATGTAACCCCTTATCGACATTTTCATCAGGTATTTCAGCGGAAATCACATCATCAATTTTGTTCGAAGTAATTTTTTTATGTAGCCAGATTAGTATATGTGCGTGTGGCAAACCTCGTTTTTGCCATTCCACTGAGTACATCCAGCATCGCACTGACCTGTAGCTTATCAGTGATTTCAACTTTTGCCGGAAGGCACGGGCCGTAATGTCATGTCTATGAACCGCCGATTGTCCTTGAAGTAAAAGCTGCAGTATCTCGTCCCAAGATTGATTACATGTAAATGTAATGAATAAATCTGGACGACCATAGAGAGGAATATACGCAATAGCATCTTGAGCATATTCATGCATATGACGGGGACTGCCAGCATATGACGAAGGTAAAATTGTTAATCTTCCAACGTTTGTGGTATTACCGTCATCTATAACTGCATCTCGCAAATGAATGTATTGTTCAGAGCGGAGCTTGGTCTGATTCAGACGGATAAATAGCAAACTTTCTGATTCAATTTTTGCATACAAATCAACGACGTATTGGTGAAACAATTGACGGCATTTTAAAATATAATTGTCTTCATCCGGCCGAATCATTAGTCTATAGGAACAATAATGCATTGCACTGCATTTCTTATTCATTTCTTTGTTAGTGGCTGGATTCATCAATTTAATATTAAAGTGATAGCCGTCGGCTCCATCCCAAAAAATGATAGGATATTGTAGGGCATCGTAGCATCGATGAGTTTAAGCAATTCTTAACAACTGAGCGTTTCGCTTATGAAGAATAATATCTCGAGGTAAAAACTGATCACCGACCATAAGGATTGCCACTTCGTCGATAGTTGGAGCATTGTATCTACGCACATGTTGGCCAGGAGGCGTTTTGTCAGCGGAAATAACAATTTTATGCGTATCAGTAGGCATCAAATCGATGGCTGTTTTGAACAGACGCACTAAATTATTATTTTCGTGGAAAAGATGTTGCAATTGGGAAACGATTGTCCTTTCAACGTTGGGAGAAATTTCGCAACGTGCATTCAATTCAGAATTTCTATCACTGATGAAGTACAATTGAAAAAAATTATGATTCTCGCCTGAGAATGGTAGAAGGGACCCTGCTCTATGATAAATTTGCCCTTTTACTTTGAAAGTAGACATAAATTGATCTGGATTTTCTATTTGGGCTCCAAACGACGTCATTTGGAAACATGAGTTATATTTTCTGATTTGTGACAAAAAACGCTTAGATTCTGACGTAGTTCCAGTAAGGAAAGTCTTCAATGGCTCTGGTGGTGCAGGCAATAGAGGAAGTTTAACTTTTCCTGAAGCGCAACAAATTCCCATTGTTTCACCATTGAATTTCAAGGCCTTGCAATAGGGACAAATTTTAGACATAGTCCCGATTTGAACACATCTACTCAAGCTATAATCATCGACTGGGCTGTACCTGAATGCCAGGCGATAACTTTAAGGTTTCTCTGATTCCTCGGCACACTTTCTTTTCTTACTTTCTTTATCAGCAGCAAGCCTGTTTTCTTGCTATTCTTGTGATTCATCGCCACGCCTTCTTTTTTTAATTTCTCTTTTAGCAGCAAGTTTGGTTTCATGTTGCTCTGGTAGTTCCTCGGCATGCCTTCTTTTTTCACTTTTTTTTAGCAGCAAGTCTGGTTTCATGTTGCTCTGGTAGTTCCTCGGCACGCCTTCTTTTTTAACTTTCTCTTTTAGCAGCAAGTCTGGTTTCGCGTTGCTCTGGTAGTTCCTCGGCACGCTTTCTGTTTTTCTTTCTCTATCAGCCTCAAGCCTGTTTCCTTGCTGTTCTTTTGATTCCTCGGCACCCTTTCTTTTCTTACTTTCTCTATCAGCCTCAAGCCTGTTTCCTTTATGTTCTTTTGATTCCTCGGCACGCTTTCTTTTCTTACTTTCTCTATCAGCAGCAAGTTTTTTGGCATAGACTCTTTGAGCATCTTCCTCGGCTGTTGCCATTGTAAGTTCATCAGTCTTTTTACAGTTAAACATTAATAGATTTCTACGTGAACGCATGTCTTAAATATCTTTAATGACGTCACCGTCATAACAAAAATGACGACAACTAACTTCATGACGTCAGTCAACACACAAACATACGTTACCCGACAGACAGACCCACACATCCACAGACAACTTATTTATATATATATATATATATATATATATATATATATATATATATATATATATATATATATATATATATATATGTATATATATATATATATATATATATATATATATATATATATATATATATATATATATATACTAGCTGTTGGGGTGGCGCTTCGCGCCACCCCAACACCTAGTTGGTGGGGGCGCTTCGCGCCCCCCCCAAGCCCCCCCGCGCGCGTAAGTCGTTACGCGCCATAATAGTTACGCGCCATTGTAGTTGTGTCCCTATGTCCCACCTGTGAATATAGATATATATATATATATATGGTTTTAACTACGTAAAACTTGCGAATATACAACATTCTTTGCTGTCCCATTGTCTTTGCATATAAATAGATTGTCAGGTTATCCCCCTGTTTCCCCCGGTGTCCCCGTTGTAGTTGTGTCCCTGTGTCCCGGTCGTCATTTATATTCCCTGTGTCCCGGGTCCCGGTCATCATTTGTATCCCGGTGTCCCGGTCTGTATATACATTCGTTTTTTAGTTTTGTTTTTCTCCTTTATTTTTTTCCTTTTTTTTTCTTTTTTAGCTTATTTAGATTTTTAGATTTTTTAGTTTTTTTTATTAGTTTTTAGTTTTTATTTCTTTTTAGTTTTTTTGTCCCGGTCGTCATTTATATCCCCCTGTTTCCCCCGGTGTCCCCGTTGTAGTTGTGTCCCTGTGTCCCGGTCGTTATTTATATTCCCTGTGTCCCGGTCGTCATTTGTATCCCGGTGTACCGGTCTGTATATACATTCGTTTTTTAGTTTTGTTTTTCTCCTTTATTTTTTTCCTTTTTTTTCTTTTTTAGTTTATTTAGATTTTTAGATTTTTTAGTTTTTTTATTAGTTTTTAGTTTTTTTTCTTTTTAGTTTTTTTGTAGTTTTTACCTTCTTTTTAGTTTTGTTAATTTTTTTTTTTTACTTGTGTCCTGGTCGTCATTTATACTCCCTGTGTCCCGGTGCTTTGTTGATTGCTAATCGAACATTCCTTTTGTCCTGGTCGCTTTCTCTTTGAGTGTCGTCATTTATTTTTTTCTTTTTTAGTTCTTTTAGTTTTTACCTTTTTTAGTTTTTTTTTAGTTTTTAGTTTTTTTAGTTTTTTACCTTTTTTTAGTTTTTTTAGTTTTTTAGCTTTTTTATTTTTTTTATTAGTTTTTAGTTTTTTTGTAGTTTTTGCCTTTTTTTTTAGTTTTTTGTCCTGGTCGCTTTCTCTTTGAGTGTCGTCATTTATTAGTTTTTTCCTTTTTTTTTTTAGTTTTTTATTGGTTTTTACCTTTATTTTAGCTTATTTTTCAGTTTTTTCCTTTTTTTTAGTTTTTTTTTATTTTTTATTTTTTTTAGTTTTTTACATTTTTTTAGTTTTTTTAGTTTTTTTAGTTTTTTAGCTTTTTTACTTTTTTTATTAGTTTTTAGTTTTTTTTTGTAGTTTTTGCCTTTTTTTAGTTTTTTCAGTTTTTTTTTTAGTTTTTTATTGGTTTTTACCTTTATAGTTTTTTTAGTTTTTTAGCTTTTTTATTTTTTTTATTAGTTTTTAGTTTTTTTTGTAGTTTTTGCCTTTTTTTAGTTTTTTCAGTTTTGACGTCACCTAATCCAGTTTTTTCAGGTGACGTCACCTGACACATCCATCCACACATCCACAGACAGACAACTTATTTTTATATATATAGATATATATATATATATATATATATATGTATATATATCTATTCATAGGTGGGACACAGGGACACAACTACAATGGCGCGTAATTAATATGGCGCGTAACGACTTACGAGCGCGGGGGGCTTGGGGGGCGCGAAGCGCTCCACCAACTAGGTGTTGGGGTGGCGCGAAGCGCCACCCCAACAGCTAGTAAAAAATAAAAAATATGAAACTAGTGGCAGCTGTAGAAAAGCTGCATTATGATGGAAGTGCAGAGAAAAACACAGGCTGGGAATAAGAATTAAAAATAATAAATAAAAGTATGAGGAATAATATCCCGCAGACTTGGTTTAGTACCAACTAGAGGTTGGTACTTTGAATTAAAAATGGAGTAGATTGTGGGCAAGTCAAGTCATGACTGATTGTAGAAATAGCCAAGACAGATAGTCCAATTAAGTGGGCATCAAGTCATGGCTAATTGTAGAAAAAAAAGTGTTACTAAAGGTGTTACTAGATGTTATTCTTTTTTTTTGGGACGGGGCGGTGGCAATGGATTTTACCGACTGGTTGGTCATTTTTCCTGACTGATTTGAGTGTTGTTGTTATTAAATTTATTTAACTTTTGTTTTTCTGACAACCGAGAATGATCTTCTTTCATTGATTTTCCATTTCATATTATTCCATTAGACCATTTGCCATTGATCTTCTTCATTGATCTTCTTCTAATTGATTTTTCATTGATCTTCTTTCATCGATTTTCCATTTCATATTATTCCATCAGACCATTGGCCCTGATAAAATATAATAAACCCAGTTAAAAATTGGTATACCCTGCTATTTACGGATCCAATTTTTTTATTTTACTGACTGAGGGAGGGGCACCCCCTTCTCCATGCGCAACACCGCTGCCAAAAATTCCAGTACATGATACATGTTCAGTTTTTGCGATCGAGAACACGTCCGCTAGGCGCATATCACAAAGTTCTACGGTCTGAAGCATTTTTGATGGATTTTTTTTCTTTTTAAGTTAATTTAAATAATAAGTAATCTATGTCCGAGTGAAGCAAATTTGAATTAGCAGAGCTTCATGTTCCAAATCAGCAAGCAATAGTTGCAGTAAAGAAAGCTTTCAGAAAGTCATCAGGCCGTGTTCAAAAAATAGTGTTGGGTGTCGTCCAATAAGGCGTACATGAGAAAGTTTTTCAGTCTGAATTACCTTTAGATGCATGGACTACTTGACTTTTGAAATTCTAATACGCAAGCGCACAGCATTACTCCCTTCGAAACTGAAAAGCTCAATATACAGTCTTTGGTACTTTTGAATCGATTGGTTATCTAAGAATTTTAATCAATAGCAACTTGGTCCTCCATGGAGCAACTATAGTTTGGTACCCGAAAATAGCAGAAAAAGCCACTTTTACGTAGCACAATTCCTTTGTGGCTTTAAAAAGGTATCTTCCAGGGACCATCGGTTAAAAATGGTCACCTCTGGAAAAAAGACCTTCGCCCATGGGAAGATAACGTATCCATAATCTTTGTTTTGGCAAAAAAAGAAAAAGAAAGCAAAATTCCATTTTTTTTAAGGAAAGTTATTTTACTAAAGAGTATATAAACACTCTCTTCTAGGAGTTTATAAAGCCTCCCCAATAAGGTTTTTTTTTCTGATATTCCGGTTATAAGAGGTTTTCTCTGATTTGATGTACTTTTCATTAAGATAACTTGCCTTTTATGGGAATTAATTAAAACAAAATTTAAAAAAGAAGTTTTTCAAAGAAAAGTGAAGGTATTAAACTCAAGATTAACAGATACCAAAACAGGCTAAAATTCAAATTCAAAACGACCATAATTACTATTCAAGGATAAATGAAATACAAAACGAACAGAACATAAATAAACAATCATAACAAAAAACATATAACAACTACTAACATAAAAAAATAAATAATTCTTAAAACGAGTAAAGTTGAAGTTGAATATGCAAATCAAGCTTAAAACGAAAAAAAATTGCCATTGAAATATAAATGAAGCCAAAAGGGAACAGAAAAACGACCAGAAATTACAGTAGTGATGCCTTCATGGTTTTAACCGGGCATATAGAGGGTTTTTAACTGTTTCTTAAGAAAAACTGACCAGGGCTACGACTTCCCTACTCCAGGATTAATGTGGCTGTTACGTAATAGGGGGTTTAATTTGGTCGCTACGTAATCTTGTTCCGTAAAAGGGTCTTTTAGAGTCCACTAGTCAAGCAGGGCAGTTTTTTAAGACATTTTTTTCAAGACCTTTTTTAAGATGTTTCAAGAAATCCCAAGACACTCTTTTAAGACATTTCTCTTCAAGACGTTTCAATACATCCCAAGACTTTTTCTCAGACATTTTTTTCAAGATGTTTTCTAGACGTTTTAAGAAATTTCAAGACATTTTTTACATTATATTCTTCAAGACATTTTTCAAGACCTTTCAAGACATTTCAATACGTTTTTTTAAGACATTTTTTCTTCAAGACGTTTTTCTTCGTGATTTCTTTAGCTCTTACATAACAAGGGAACTGTTGCTTATGATGACACATTCACACGTGACTTGTTCCTTCAGGCCCCCACTGGGGATAGCCACTTGTAACTGAGGGGAGCACACACGTAGGTGTTATGTGATGACGGTGCACACAAGGGATCTTACATAATACTTTAAGGGATTAATTTTCTTTCAATGTGTTTTTCTCAGGGAACCTTTATTAATTAAAGATTTTAGCCCCCAGTAGGATTCGAAAGGGCATTTCCATCCAATGGAATGGAGCCCTAGACAGCTGGACCAACAATCTATTCATATTATTTTGATTCAGGAAATGGATTCTACAAACAATCTATTCGATCTATGAAGAAATCCCTGTTCCACTTACTACAATGATTAAGATATTGATTATGTTTTTCCTGTGACTGCAACAATGAGATGCAGAGAGGACAATAGATTACTAGAAAATGCTTACACTTGATATGCACCTGTATACTGAGTAATGTTTTAGAGAGTGTTATTAAATAATATTGCTTAAAGCAATGAAATAAAAGTGGGAATACCATATGGCTAGAATATGCTGAACCCTCATATATGATCATATTTTGTTCCTGCTCCTCTCTACTGCATAGGATTTTAAACTTATATTAAGGGCATTCTTGAATGAGCATACTTATGTACATAGGCTATAAGACACCTATATTAAACAAGCCCCCCCGCGCGCGTAAGTCGTTACGCGCCATATTAGTTACGCGCCATATTAGTTACGCGCCATTGTAGTTGTGTCCCTGTGTCCCACCTGTGAATATAGATAGATTTATATATGTGTTTCAAACTACGTAAAAATTGCGAATATACAACATTCTTGGCTTTCCCATTGTCTGTCCATATACAAAGCCGTATGTACTAATAATGACGTCATATACAAACGCTCTTTTTACAAACAAACAAACATGCATACACACAACTCGTTTTTATATAGATAGATAGATAGATAGATACAATACAAATTAACTACGTAAAACTTGTGAATATACAACAGTCTTCGCTGTCCCATTGTCTGTGCGTATAAATAGATTGTCAGGTTTACCGACCCTCAAAGATGCAACATACAATTATACATTGGTAAAGCAATCTGTATTAAGATCTATACCGCATTTTTCTAGTGATTGCCCTTGAGCTTTGTTGATGGTGGTTGCAAATGCTAATCGAATTGGGAATTGCAATCTTTTAAATTGAAAAAGCAGATCCGTTGGAATCATGGGAATGCGAGGAATAAGAACAGCCTCACCCTCATAAGGCCCTGTCAAGATTGTGGCATCTATTAGGTTTTCCATTGTTTTTTTTTTTACGGCAAGTCGTCATTTATAACTGCATCTCGCAAATGAATGTATTGTTCAGAGCGGAGCTTGGTCTGATTCAGGCGGATATATAGCAAACGTTCTGATTCAATTTTAGCATACATATCCACGACAAATTGGTGAAACAATTCACGGCATTTTAAAATATAATTTTCTTCATCCTGCCGAATCATTAGTCTATAGGAATAATAATGCATTGCACTGCATTTCTTATTCATTTCTTTGTTAGTGGCTGGATTCATCAATTTAATATTAAAGTGATAGCCGTCGGCTCCATCCCAAAAAATGATAGGATATTGTAGGGCATCGTAGCATCGATGAGTTTCAGCAATTCTTAACAACTGAGCGTTTCGCTTATGTAGAATAATATCTCGAGGTAAAAACTGATCACCGACCATAACGATTGCCACTTCGTCGATAGTCGGAGCATTGTATCTACGCACATGTTGGCCAGGAGGCGTTTTGTCAGCGGAAATAACAATTTTATGAGTATCAGTAGGCATCAAATCGATGGCTGTTTTGAACAGACGCACTAAATTATTATTTTCGTGGAAAAGATGTTGCAATTGGGAAACGATTGTCCTTTCAACGTTGGGAGAAATTTCGCAACGTGCATTCAATTCAGAATTTCTATCACTGATGAAGTACAATTGTACTTCATCAATCAGAATTTCTATCATGACGTCAGCCGAAACATGACGTCACCTGATCCACAGATTCACAGATCCACAGACAGACAGACAACTTATTTTTATATATATAGATTAGTGAAATATATTGAAGTTTTATCCTGGATCAGTAAATATAAAGGATACAAACTTTTGTATATACATGTAAAGGATAAAATATAAACATAAAGAGCCATGAATTAAAGAAAGGTAAGAACTAGAGAACTATAGCATCTAATTATACCTGGCCCCTAGCAAGCAATTCTACCAGGGGGGGGTAGTAAGCAATTCCACCAGGGGAAGCATGTTATTAGACGTACATTCATGCCCCATTAGGATCTATTTCTGAGTGTTTTTAATGGAAATGCCCCCATTTCTTTCTGCCAAGGCTTTGCATATTCACGCCATCCTGGTACGCTATTATATTGAATAATATATATATATATATATATATATATATATATATATATATATATATATATATATATATATATATATATATATATATATATATATATATATATATATATATATATATATATATCTATATATATAAAAATAAGTTGTCTGTCTGTCTGTGGATCTGTGGATCAGGTGACGTCATGTTTCGGCTGACGTCATGAAATTAGTTGCCGTCATTTTTGTTATGACGATGCTTAGTATATTGTAAAACACATTAATTTGGTTAATAATATACCATTTAAAACACCAAAATGAACATGCTGGAGTAGTCACTCGGTGAGAGAGGGTGTCAGAACGGAGAATGAAGGTCCCAGGTTCAAATCCTGGTTAGGCTAAAAAGGTAAAAAACTAAAAACTAAAAAAAAAACTGAAAAAACTAAAAAAAGGCAAAAACTACAAAAAAAAACTAAAAACTAATAAAAAAATAAAAAAGCCGAAAAACTAAAAAACTAAAGAAACTAAAAAAAGGAAAAAACTTAAAAAACTAAAAACTAAAAAAACTAAAAAAAAAGGAAAAATGAAAAATAGAAGAGAAAAAGAATACTAATAAAATTAAAAATAAAAATAAAAAAAATAAAAAAGATAAAAAGCTAAAAAAAAGGTAAAAACCAATAAAAAACTAAAAAGAAAAAAAGGTAAAAAACTAAAAAAAACTAAAAAACGTAAAAACTAAAAGAACTAAAAAAGTAAAAAAAAACTAAAAAAAGGAAAAAACTGAAAAACAAGCGGGATATAAAACAGGGGGATATAAATGAGGACCGGGACACCGGGACATAAGGAATATAAATGAATCAGAAAATACAACTCATGTTTCCAAATGACGTCGTTTGGAGCCCAAATTGAAAATCCAGATCAATTTATGTCTACTTTCAAAGTAAAAGGGCAAATTTATCATAGAGCAGGGTCTCTTCTACCATTCTCAGGCGAGAATCATAAATTTTTACAATTGTACTTCATCAGTGATAGAAATTCTGAATTGAATGCACGTTGCGAAATTTCTCCCAACATTGAAAGGACAATCGATTCCCAATTACAACATCTTTTCCACGAAAATAATAATTTAGTGCGTCTGTTCAAAACAGCCATCGATTTGATGCCTACTTATACGCATAAAATTGTTATTTCCGCTGACAAAACGCCTCCTGGCCAACATGTGCGTAGATACAATGCTCCAACTATCGATGAAGTGGCCATCGTTATGGTCGGTGATCAGTTTTTACCTCGAGATATTATTCTCAGGGTTTCCACCACACGTGCTACAACTAAAAATAGGCCTACCAATAATACTTTTAAGAAATATAAACCCACCAAAGCTTTGCTATGGCACTCGACCTGCCGTAAAAAAAACAATGGAAAACCTAATAGAGGCCACAATCTTGACAGGGCCTTTTGAGGGTGAGGCTGTTCTTATTCCTCGCATTCCCAAGATTCCAACGGATCTGCCTTTTCAACTTAAAAGATTGCAATTCCCAATTCGATTAGCATTTGCAATCACCATTAACAAAGCTCAAGGTCAATCATTAGAAAAATGTGGTATAGATCTTAATACTGATTGTTTTTCCCATTGACAATTGTACGTTGCATGTTCGAGGGTCGGTAAACCTGACAATCTATTTATATGCAGCGACAATTGGACAGCGAAGAATGTTGTAAATTCGCAAGTTTTACGCAGTTAATTTGTATTTTATCTATCTATCTATCTATCTATCTATATAAAAACGAGTTGTATGTATGCATGTTTGTCTGTTTGTAAGAAGAGCGTTTGCATATGATGTCATTATTAGTACATACGGCTTTGTATATGCAGAGACAATGGGAAAGCCAAGAATGTTGTATATTCGCAATTTTTACGTAGTTTAACTCCTGCAGACGAAATGAATGCTTGCCTAAAAAATTATAATTTATAGGCACACGTAAAAATATTAAAATTAACTACAAATATGCGTGTCCGATTGCAAAACGATGACTCTGGTCAAACAGTAGACTCAATTTCAGGACGTATACAACTACCTGCTGATTTATTGACGTCCAAAAATGAATTGATTGAAAAAGTATTTCCGAATATTCTAAAAAATTATAAAAATAATAAATGGCTAAGTGAAAGAGCGATTCTCGCACCCAAAAATATAGACGTCCACGAAATCAACAATATTGTTTTGAACAAGATTCGAAACCAGGCAGTCCTTTACAAGTCAGTCGACACAGTTTTGGAACCAAATGAAGCGGTTAATTATCCATCTGAATTTTTAAATTCCATAGATCCTTCAGGGTTTCCACCACACGTGCTACAACTAAAAATAGGCGTACCAATAATACTTTTAAGAAATATCAACCCACCAAAGCTTTGCAATGGCACGCGACTTGCCGTAAAAAAAAAACAATGGAAAACCTAATAGAGGCCACAATCTTGACAGGGCCTTATGAGGGTGAGGCTGTTCTTATTCCTCGCATTCCCATGATTCCAACGGATCTGCTTTTTCAATTTAAAAGATTGCAATTCCCAATTCGATTAGTATTTGCAATCACCATTAACAAAGCTCAAGGTCAATCATTAGAAAAATGTGGTATAGATCTTAATCCTGATTGTTTTTCCCATGGACAATTGTACGTTGCATGTTCGAGGGTCGGTAAACCTGACAATGTATTTATATGCAGCGACAATTGGACAGCGAAGAATGTTGTTTATTCGCAAGTTTTACGCAGTTAATTTGTACTGTATCTATCTATATAAAAACGAGTTATGTGGATGCATGTTTGTTTGTTTGTAAAAAGAGCGTTTGTATATGACGTCATTATTAGTACATACGGCTTTGCATATGCACAGACAATGGGAAAGCCAAGAATGTTGTTTATTCGCAATTTTTGCGTAGTTTGAAACACATATATAAATCTATCTATATTCACAGGTGGGACACATGGACACAACTACAATGGTGCATAACTAATATGGCGCGTAACGACTTACGCGCGCGGGGGGGCTTGGGGGGGCGCGAAGTGCCACCCCAACAGCTAGTATATATATATATATATATATCTATATATATAAAAATAAGTTGTCTGTCTGTCTGTGGATCAGGTGACGTCATGTTTCTGTGTCGGCTGACGTCATGAAATTAGTTGTCGTCATTTTTGCTTTGACGGTGACGTCATTCAAGATATTTAAGACATATGTTCACGTAGAAATCTATTAATGTTTAAGTTTACAATGACTGATGAACTTACCATGGCAAAAGCCGATGAAGATGCTCAAAGAGTCTATGCCAAAAAACTTGCTGCTGATAGAGAAAGTCAGAAAAGAAAGCGTGCCGAGGAATCAAAAGAACAGCAAGGAAACAGGCTTGAGGCTGATAGAGAAAGAAAGAACAGAAAGCGTGCCGAGGAATCAAAAGAACAGCAAGGAAACAGGCTTGAGGCTGATAGAGAAAGAAAGAACAGAAAGCGTGCCGAGGAATCAAAAGAACAGCAAGGAAACAGGCTTGAGGCTGATAGAGAAAAAAAGAACAGAAGGCGTGCCGAGGAACTACCAGAGCAACGCGGAAGCAGACTTGCTGCTAAAAGAGAAAGTGAAAAAAGAAGGCGTGTCGAGGAATCACAAGAACAGCAAGAAATCAGGCTTGCTGCTGATAGAGAAAGTAAGAAAAGAAAGCGTGCCGAGGAATCACAAGAACAGCAAGAAATCAGGCTTGCTGCTGATAGAGAAAGTAAGAAAAGAAAGCGTGCCGAGGAATCAGAGCAACCTGAAAGTTATCGCCTGGCATTCAGGTACAACCCAGTCGATGATTATAGCTTGAGTAGATGTGTTCAAATCGGGACAATGTCTAAAATTTGTCCCTATTGCAAGGCCTTGAAATTCAATGGTGAAACAATGGGAATGTGTTGCGCCTCAGGAAAAGTTAAACTTCCTCTATTGGCTGCACCACCAGAGCCATTGAAGACGAATGAATGCTTGCCTGAAAAATTCCAATTTATGGGCACACGTAAAAATATTAAAATTAACTACAAATATGCGTGTCCGATTGCAAAACGATGACTCTGGTCAAACATTTTCAAATCAATTGCTGACAATTGGAAACGGAAAGCTCCCAGTAGACTCAATTTCAGGACGTATACAACTACCTGCTGATTTTTGTAATTTAGTGACGTCCAAAAGTGAATTGATTGAAAAAGTATTTCCGAATATTCTAAAAAATTATAAAAATAATAAATGGCTAAGTGAAAGAGCGATTCTCGCACCCAAAAATATAGACGTCCACGAAATCAACAATAATCTTTTGACCAAGATTCGAGACCAGGCAGTCCTTTACAAGTCAGTCGACACAGTTTTGGAACCAAATGAAGCGGTTAATTATCCATCTGAATTTTTAAATCCCGTAGATCTTTCAGGGTTTCCACCACACGTGCTACAACTAAAAATAGGCGTACCAATAATACTTTTAAGAAATATAAACCCACCAAAGCTTTGCAATGGCACTCGACTTGCCGTAAAAAAAAAACAATGGAAAACCTAATAGAGGCCACAATCTTGACAGGGCCTTTTGAGGGTGAGGCTGTTCTTATTCCTCGCATTCCCATGATTCCAACGGATCTGCCTTTTCAATTTAAAAGATTGCAATCCCAATTCGATTAGCATTTGCGATCACCATTAACAAAGCTCAAGGTCAATCATTAGAAAAATGTGGTATAGATCTTAATACTGATTGTTTTTCCCATGGACAATTGTACGTTGCATGTTCGAGGGTCGGTAAACCTGACAATCTATTTATATGCAGCGACAATTGGACAGCGAAAAATGTTGTATATTCGCAAGTTTTACGCAGTTAATTTGTATTGTATCTATCTATCTATCTATCTATATAAAAACGAGTTGTGTGTATGCATGTTTGTTTGTTTGTAAAAAGAGCGTTTGCATATGATGTCATTATTAGTACATACGGCTTTGTATATGCAGAGACAATGGGAAAGCCAAGAATGTTGTATATTCGCAATGTTTACGTAGTTTAACTCCTGCAGACGAAATGAATGCTTGCCTAAAAAATTCTAATTTATGGGCACACGTAAAAATATTAAAATTAACTACAAATATGCGTGTCCGATTGCAAAACGATGACTCTGGTCAAACAGTAGACTCAATTTCAGGACGTATACAACTACCTGCTGATTTCTGTAATTTAGTGACGTCCAAAAATGAATTGATTGAAAAAGTATTTCCGAATATTCTAAAAAATTATAAAAATAATAAATGGCTAAGTGAAAGAGCGATTCTCGCACCCAAAAATATAGACGTCCACGAAATCAACAATATTGTTTTGACCAAGATTCGAGACCAGGCAGTCCTTTACAAGTCAGTCGACACAGTTTTGGAACCAAATGAAGCGGTTAATTATCCATCTGAATTTTTAAATTCCATAGATCCTTCAGGGTTTCCACCACACGTGCTACAACTAAAAATAGGCGTACCAATAATACTTTTAAGAAATATCAACCCACCAAAGCTTTGCAATGGCACGCGACTTGCCGTAAAAAAAACAATGGAAAACCTAATAGAGGCCACAATCTTGACAGGGCCTTATGAGGGTGAGGCTGTTCTTATTCCTCGCATTCCCATGATTCCAACGGATCTGCTTTTTCAATTTAAAAGATTGCAATTCCCAATTCGATTAGTATTTGCAATCACCATTAACAAAGCTCAAGGTCAATCATTAGAAAAATGTAGTATAGATCTTAATACTGATTGTTTTTCCCATGGACAATTGTACGTTGCATGTTCGAGGGTCGGTAAACCTGACAATGTATTTATATGCAGCGACAATTGGACAGCGAAGAATGTTGTATATTCGCAAGTTTTACGCAGTTAATTTGTATTGTATCTATCTATCTATCTATCTATATAAAAACGAGTTGTGTGGATGCATGTTTGTTTGTTTGTAAAAAGAGCGTTTGCATATGACGTCATTATTAGTACATACGGCTTTGTATATGCACAGACAATGGGAAAGCCAAGAATGTTGTTTATTCGCAATTTTTACGTAGTTTGAAACACATATATAAATCTATCTATATTCACAAGTGGGACACAGGGAAACAACTACAATGGCGGATAACTAATATGGCGCGTAACGACTTACGCGCGCGGGGGGGGGGGCTTGGGGGGTTGTGAAGCGCCCCACCAACTAGGTGTTGGGGTGTTTGTGTGTCGACTGACGTCATGTTTGTCGACTGACGTCATTATAAGGATTGAGCTGTATGCGTCATGAAGTTGTTAGTCGACTGACGTCATTTTTGTCAACTGATGAAATTACATACCGGGACACAAATGACGACCGGGACACAGGGAATATAAATGACGACCGGGAACCTCAAAGAGTAATTACAGACTGGGACACCCGGACACAAATCACGACCGGGACACAGGGAATATAAATGACGACCGAGACACAGGGACACAACTACAACGGGGACGCCGGGGGCAAAGGCGGGATATATAAATGACGACCGGGACACAGGGATTGTTCGAATAGATATTACAGACCGGGACACCGGGACACAAATGACGACCGGGACACCGGGACACAAATGACGACCGGGACACCGGGACACTCAATGAGTATCACAGGCTGAGAATTGCCATAAAACATCGCAGTCTAGCAATGAAATTGCAAGTTTCCACTGTTCAAATACAAGCAATGATCATTTTTAGTTTATTGATTTATTTTTAAGAGAACCGTTCGGTGTGATAATGTACGCCATAATGGTGTCATCGGGGCTGATACATTGTGCCATGCTGGCCTCAATTACTAAGATTTATTAGTAGAAACACTAATCAGGATTTTTTCATTAAGTTTAAACGATTGATTCTAGCGTAAACGAATATTTTTTCCAAACAATGCCCAAACAACGTCAAATGTGTGGTATTGCTCTCTAGAGAGCGCAGTATGTCAGCCATTGAGTTTCACAGACTGGAAATTGTCATGGAACATTGCAGTGAAGCTAAGAAATGCCAAGTTTCCGCTGTTCAAACAAAAAAAGGTGATTTTTTAGTTTATAAATTTATTTTTGATTTAAAAAGGTTAAAAAACCCTTAGGTGAGATAACCTGCGCCAGAAGGATGTAATCAGGTGGAGGGGGGGGCTGGTACATTGTGCCACGCTGATCTCAATTGCTTGGAGTCAAACAGTTCGTCAAACAGCGACCCGGCTCAATAGTTACTGAAACTCTAAAATACAGAATTTTGATACCAGTAATTACATCAAAAGAATTAAATTTTAATACTAATTTTAAATTTACAAGTTTCATTAAGTTTAGTCTTACCCATGAAAAGTTACGAGCATTAGAACATTTGCCTTATTGTAGAAAATAGGGAGAAACATCCCCTAAAAGCTATAGAATCTTAACGAAAATCACATCATCAGATTCAACGTATCCGACAACCCTACTGTAGAAGTTTCAAGCTCCTATCTACCAAAATGTGGATTTCCTTATTTTCTGCCAGAAGACAGATCACAGATGCGTTTTTATTTATTTGTTTTTTTGTTTTTTTTTTCCCCAGGGTAATTGTATCGACCCAGTGGTCCTAGAATGTTTGTGAGAGGGGTCATTATAACGGAAATTAAAAGTTCTAGTGCCCCTTTTAAGTAAACAAAAAAATGGAGGGCACCTAGGCCCCCTCCCACGCTCATTTTTTCCCAAAGTAGTCGGATCAAAATTAGATATAGGCATTCTGTTCAGCATAGTCGAAAAACCAAATAACCATGTCTTTAGAGCGACTTAATCGCCAAAAGTCCCTGGGGGAGGGGCTGCAAGTTAAAAACTTTGACTATTGCTTACATATAGTAATGGTTATTGCGAAGTGTACAGCCGTTTTCAAGGGGACTTTTTCGCGTTGGGGTGGGGTTTTTTTAGATAGCCATTTTGTTCAGCATAGTCAAAAAACCTAATAAATATCTCTTTGGGGATGACTTACTCCACAGCAGTCCCCTGCGGAGGGGGTGCAAGTCACAAACTTTGACCATTGTTTACTTATAGAAATAGTTATTGTAAAGTGTACAGAAGTTTTTAGGGGAGTTTTTTCTGGTTGGGGGGAAGGGGTTACGTGGGATGATTTTTTCATTGAGAATTTATCATGGGGAAGAGATATTCCATGAAGCGGGCACAGCATTTGCTAGTATTCTTTAAATAAAATAAAAAAATAATATGAAAAAAAAATTTCAACTGGATTTAAGGAGCAGCATTAAAACTTGAAACAAACAGAAATTATTACGCATATGAGGAGGTTCATCTCCTCCTAAATACCTCGTTCTTTGCGCTAAAGTATTTTTCGTAATTTCAGCTATTTATTCTACGACCTTTGTGATTCAGGGGTCATTCTGAAAGAATTAGGATAGAATTTAAGCTTTATTGCAAAGAGCGAGGTATTGACGAGGGGGCAAACCCTCTCATATACGTAATAAAAATATACGAAAATAGATCCTCTTTACTTAAGTTAGTTTATAAGTTACGCATATTTATTACTAATAAAAACGTTCGTAAAAAATATTAAAAGTTCTAGCTGCCTTTTTAAGTAACCAAAAAATTGGAGGGAAAATAGGCCTCCTACCCCGCCCCTTTTTCTCAAAATCGTCCGATCAAAATTAAGAAAAAGCCATTTAGCCACACAAAAATTCATATGCAAATTTCCTTTAAATCATTCGTGTGTGGAGAGCCAAAATCAAAACATGCATTAATTCAAAAACGTTCAGAAATTAAATAAAAAAGACAAACTTTTTCAACTGAAATTAGGGAGCGACATTAAAACTTAAAACGAACAGAAATTACTCCGTATATGAATGGGGCCGTTCCCTCCTAAACACCCAGCTCTTTAAGCTAAAGTTTTTTATAAAAGTAGAGTTTTGAGAAAGGATCAAACTTTAACGTAAAGAGCGGGGTGTTTAGGAGGGAACAGCCCCTTTCATATACGAGTAATTTCTGTTCTTCTAAGTTTTAACGTCGCTCCTTACTTACAGTTGAAAAAACTCGTTTTTTTATTTAATTACTATTAAAGAATAAATGAAACCCAAAACAAACAGAAATTCAATAAACAATCATAGCAAAAAATATCAATTAGTACTAATATAAATGAATAAATAACTCTTAAAACGAGTAAAGTTTAAGTTACATATGTAAATCAAGCTTAAAACGGAAAAATATATTTTGCTATTGAAGCATAAATGAAATCCAAAGAGAACAGAAATTAAATAAACAATCATAGCAAAAAAAACATGCAATTAGTACTAGTGTAAATGAATAAATAACTCTTAAAGCGAGTAAAGTTCAAGTTGCATATGTAAATCAAGCTTAAAACGAAAAAATATATTTGACTATTGAAGTATAAATGAAATCCAAAGAGAACAGAAATTAAACAAACAATCATAGCAAACAAACACACATTAGATACTAATATACTTGTATAAATAGCTCTTAAAACGAGTGAAACTTAAATTGAATATACGAATCAAGCTTGGAACGAACAAAAATCCCTACAAACATGAGTTTGGGTGTCACCTCCTTCTCACACTGTATAAGTCTATAGAAACTATGTCATCGGCGCTTTACTGAAAACATACATATAGAATCAAACTGAATATTTGATATATAATAATATTAATTGTTGAAAAAGCATCGGTTTAAGATTTTATTTCACTGTAGTTTTTGTTTTCATTTTCAAATGCTGTAATAACTGGAAAAGAAACTATATCTAATTATAATTCGTTTTCAGTGAAGCGCCAATGACGCAGCAGTTTTTAAGTTTTTACTGTTAAGGAAGGGGGCAGTATCCAAACTCTAGTTTGTGGTGAAACTATATTTGTCTTGAACGGTCTTGGAAATAATTAATAAAATTAAACTGAATATTTCATGTGTAATGATTTTAATTGCTGAAAGCTTATCAGTTGAAAATTTTACTGTAGTTTTATGTTTGTTTTTAATATTAAGTACAAAAGAAAATATTTTTGATGGAATTAATTTTCATTGAAGCCCCAATGACGCAGTAGGCTATAGGCGTCCACTGTTAGGGAAGAGGGCAGTATTCAACTCTTGTTTGCAGTGAAGCTATATTTGTCTTGAACAGTCTTGGAAAGAACGAATAAAATTAAACTGAATATTTCATACATAATGATGTTAATTGCTGAAAGCTCATCTGTTCAAAATTCAATTTTACTGTAAATTATATGTTTCTTTTCAATGTTGTATGTACAAACGAAAATATTTGTGATATAATTCGTTTTCAGTGAAGCACCAATGACGCAGTAGGTTTTCGTCTTTTACAGTGAGAGAAGGAGGCAACACCCAAACTCTTTTTTGAAGTGATTTTTGTTCGTTTCAAGCTTGATTTGCATGATGGAGTTCTTTCTTTTCCTTGAAAAATTGTATTTTGTGGAAAAAGTATTTTTTAATTAATCTGCATTAAGAGCCAGTATTTTGATATATTAACTTTTATGAAAATTCCTTTTTTTAGAGTGTTCGTTACTATTGGCCCAACTTGCCCCTCGCATAAAGTTTTTTTTTTTTTTTTTACGCACGAGCTTTTACCACGTCATATCTTCTGCATGTATTTTGGAATTTAGATAGAATGTTCCATACTCCCTTATTCTCTTCGTCTTTTTATTTGTCTTGCTTTCCCTTTTGCTGTTCAATTTTTTTTCGAGAATTTCCTAGTTTTTTTTTTTTGGGGGGGGGGGTCAGGGGGAATTTCCCGTAGAGAGGATTTTCGGGGGGAATTTTCCTCGGGGGGAAATTTTACGTGAGGGAGAATTTTCTGGAGGGATTTTTCGGGAGGAATACGCCAAACCCCCCAGAAAAGAATGGGACGAGACTGGGAGAAGGAATCGCCCTGTCTTGTCCATTATAAAACTCTTTTTGTTTTGTGTGTCCAAAATGCATAGAATTTACTGAATGGTCTCGTCATAACTTGTAGAGCTTGAATAAGAGATAAGAATAAATGACAAAAACATTTAGCCGAAACCTTCTTTCTCAAAAATCTTTTTTTTCTTTAATTTAACTTCTTCCGTTCTGAGCTAGATATTGGTATATTCAGATTCAATGAAAATTACATAATTACAAAGTGTGAATTTAGTTTTTCGATTTAACGGAGTAGAATTTTCTTTTTAAAGTTCAAGAAATACTACTGTCTAAAAGGTTCTAGCATACCTGCTAGAAAGACGTTAAAAATCGGCTCAAAGAAAATCCAGTGCGCAATTAGGCAACTTTGGGAATTCCCTCTGGTGCTACCCACTGTCGTGGAAAACGTTGCTGATGCAGGGAACCTGTTATTTATGCTGTAAGTACATTGAATAGACAAAGCTCTGCTTAACAAAATCATTTATTTTTTTTTAAACTAGTCTCTCGTTACCTTTTATAACTATTGACTCAATTTAGATCTCCTATGAATTCTTATAAAATTTGAAGAATTATCATTCGAGCAATGTAGCAGAGTTGGGAGTTGGGTACTGGTAAAACTCACTAATAGATCCTTTGTTTTTGAGACAGTCAGCGAACGCTGAGGCGTTTTATTAGTACTTATTGGTTATATAATAAACACTCGAAAAGTGAATTTTTGATAAAACTAATGAAATAAAACAAAATATGATGAAAATATAATACTTGATTAGGAAAAATGTGAAATTAAAGCTTAGAAGTACGTACATAGAACGCAGAAATATAGTTAAGAATCGTGTTAAATGGAGGTCTTCCTTCTGCCTTTACTGCCGCCCGCCACATGTACTCTACTATGTATGATTGTAAGTGTTGGCGGTATGTACCTCGGTGCCGTTTATTATGCCACTTTACGGAACCCCACATTCTCTCTACTTTTTGGGGACACTATATTCTATCACTAGTCAAAGCAAACTAGCCAGTTATTATCCCTTCTGATCTTTGCCATCCCAATGATTGAGAGTGTAAAGAAGTTACTTGACCAGTTTCTTGTGTCGAAATTTTATAGTGTTTATTATACAACCGATAAGTACTGTTTTATTTATGAAAAATCTTCAAAATCTAGCTAGCTGTTTTTCGAAAAAGAATAAAGCACAAAAACAAGATACAAGGGAGATGAGAATAAACCAAAAAAGAATAAAGAATAAAGCTTGCGTTTTTTGTAGAGGCGTTTTGTTTCACAGTTCTTCTCCAGAAAAGATCGGGAACTTCTCAGAAGTCTGGTTCGTTCGACATGGCTTCCAAGGCTTTGGGCTCTTCTATTTGATTTCTCGATATCCTGTCCGATATCTGATATCCCTCTCTTATACCCGATATCCTTTCGGATATCCTGTCCGATATCCGCATTAGAAGCATTCTTCTATATGAAATTATCCTGCATATTCTTAAAGAATACTTTTTCAGTTTTAATGCAAACTTTTGTTTCTTTCCCAGCTTTATTAATTTATTTTATTATTTTTAGATGTTGTGTCGATATCGATTTGACAAAACCATAATGTTCAAATACAATCACAAAAGGTCACAAATTACAAAATTCCACAAAATGTAAACAAGACAAAGGCGTGGATTATTGCGTGATTACCATAGCTGAGCATTGTAGCTTAGCCAACAGTTCTAAAATACAAATTAACAGGTGAACGCAAATAGAGCGTTTTTAAAACCAAGCTGTACTGCCTTAAAATTTTATTATTATTCTTAAACATATTATTAAATATAAATTATTAAATTCTATTGAATATTATTATTTAAATATTATTTATTTTTTTATTTAAATATTATTATTAACATATTAAATATAATTATATTTAATCTTAAATTAAACGCAATGAAGTAAAATCTTTTCCAGCAAATAAAAGCTGCCTCAACAATTTTATATTAAGTTATTTTTACCATTGTTTTGGGTAGTTGTGACACATGGTAGTTTGTGACACATGGTAGTTTGGGTAGTTGTGATACATAATCAAATGAAATTTGATTTTTTGAAGGATATCGTGTCTCAGAGCTTTTATTTTAAATTTAGACCGGATCTGGTGAAATTGGGGGGGGGGAGTTGGGAGGGGGAACCTAAAATCTTGGAAAACACTTAGAGTGGAGGGATCGGGATGAAATTTGGTGGGAAAAATAAGCATAAGTCCTAGATACATGATTGACATAACCGGAACGGATCCGCTCTCTTTGGGGTAGTTGGGGGGGGTGGTATTTTTAACTTACGAACGGGTGATCGGATCTCAATGAAATTAAATGCAATGAAGTGAATTTTTTTTCAGCAAAAAAAGCTACTTCAACCATATTATATTATGTTATTTTTGCCATTGTTTTGGGTAGTAATGAAATATCCTGACATTGAAAGGACGCCGTTAAGATCCCCAAATATTAATAGATAAAACCAGGGTAGTACCCATTATCGTAAGTATTCTTAGGGAGGTTTCATAAGTAGCGCGTAGGTTAAGTAAACGATATTAGGGTGGGCTTGGAATAGCTATCTAAATCCGCATTTTCAGTGTTTAATGAATGAAAAATAAAATCTGAAGGAAAAAAATTTTTTCAAGAAAAATGTTTTATATTTCATGGTGGAAATTGTGTGAAATGGTCAGTAGACTTTTAGGTAAGTACTAAAACGAAGAGAAAGATCAAGATGAAGAAAACAAACGGGACTACGGCCAGTAGAAGCAAAAGACGAACTAAAACGACGCGGACATTTCGCTTCTATATAACAAGGCGTCTTCAATTGACTTTTTTTATTTACATTTTTGACTTGTATTTACATAATAAACAAAAATATTAACTATTACAAATATAAATCACTAAGCTCGGGAAGAATTAAAATTTTGCAAACGTAGTGAATAAACATTCCTAAAGACATAAAAACATGATAATAAGAGAAACCTAGATAAATGATCGTAGACGATACCTAAACTAATTAAAATAACAATGAAAAAAGAGAAAAAGACAATCACCTTCCCTCAAACACCCCCAGGGTAACAACCACCATCCAGATACAACTCCGTTCACTCCAACCCTTTCAACCTACTCCTCCCTCTATCCCTATAACCCACTCCAGTCACCTCTCCCAAAATAAAAAAAAAACAAAAAACTAAGATAGAACTACGATGTAAAACAATGCTAAGAAACAAAGATAAAATCCAAACTAACTTAAAATTAAATATAATCTAAAACCAAGAAACAAAAAAAAACAATGTCTATATATACAACTGTTGTTTTTGTTTAATAATTGAGGTAAATACTATCTAAACCTTACAATCCCAAAAATTAAAACAGTGTATTTAACCGTATTCCTTCATCCGATTCCATACCAAGAGTTACGTAAAATATAAATAATATAAAATGTTGTTTCAATCTACAAAAATAGTTCATTCCAATAGCCCACTAAATAAAGAAGACTGGTCAAGGGAAACAAAAACCGATTCTAAAGCTTTAAACGAATAGAACTTATCCTTTATGTGCTTATACACAGTTGATAGTTACCGTTTGTTTCTCTCTTTTTTTTTTTTTTTTTTACTGATTGCCGTTCGGAGCAATTCGACTCAAAATTCTATTGTCTGAAGCAACTGTGAATGAATGAACTTTCTGATTCAAGATGAACTGACTGATTCTGAATGAACTTTCTAAACTTTCTTATTTAAAAATAATTAACTTTTCATCATATTGCTGTTTTGTTAGAGCTTTGGTTTTTGAAGCATGGGAGGGTAAAAAAAATCTAAATGTTGCAAAAAGAGCTGCGGGTTGACGAGGCTGTGGCCCAACTCATATAAATAGAGTAATTTCTGTTACTTTTAAGCTTAAATATCGCTATTTGCTACCATTTGCAAAAGCTGTTTTCATTTTATATCCAAATTTCGCTATTTGGTTTCATTTGCATAAATTTTGGTACTTGTGTATTATTCAGAACACACTCAATAAGTGAAGTTAGATTCTTTCGTGAAACAAATTATGATGCAAGTACATTTTCTGAGAAAAACCGGTTTCATAGCCGCAAAGACGAAACTCAATTTAGTTTGCTACGCATAGTGATAGAAGATAGTGTCTGAACATGGATTTTGAAATGAAGATTTGGGATTTGCCAGAGACTGAAAAAGAGGCAACTACATTTTTCCGGGATAAGAGCTGTTGCCCACAACAAAACGGTTCTTCAATGAACACAACATGACTGTATACTCTTACGATCAGGAACATTTTTGTTTCTTCTGTTCCTATGTTTAACCTAACCTGAACCACAAAATAATTTTGTCGACTGTGTTCTGAATATTACACAAATATCCATTTTTTTATATATTTAATTTTGATTTATTTTTAAGGACTTATTTATGGTTATCCTATGTACAAAAAGCCCACCACTCCCCACTCTCATCCCCCACTGATTCTACAAAATTTTTGTATAAAAATTATCTGAAAGAAAGGGCTGTTTTGGCTCTGTTTTGCTTTCAAAAATAAAATATTATTTTTCGAAATATTAGGGAGGCTGCTACCCATCGCTGTTTGTACTTAAGTTTAACTTTTATCATCAAGCTTCAATGTACATGAAACTTAATGTATCTTCAATGAAAGGAGAGTTTCTGTCTCCTCCTTCCCTCAGTCAAAATTCGAGATCCACCTGCCCGCGTGACTCTCTTTGAAACTTCGAGCTGTTAATTTCATTTTGATAGCTTGGTAAGGCATTTATTGCAGGCTTAGTCGACATAAGTAGTTGAAAACAGAGGGAATTTAGGCTCCGTATTAAGGCCCTAAATTGAAATTTTGAGAATCAGGGCCTTAAAATTCACTATTTTAGGATATAAGTACCTCCCACACAGACACTTGGTTACCGCAACCCCCCTAGGCTGGTGCCCAACTATCCAATAGTGTTATTCTGTATACGAGTAGACGCTATATCCAATATAACTGTTAGTGTTACTCTAGTAACTTTGAAATGAACGAAAATAAAAACTGACAATCAAGTCAAACTTAATATGATCAGAAATTACCACAATTGAGATTGGATCGCCACTCCCCTAAACTCTCTAATGGCCGGATTCAGTCAGACATCAAGCGAAATTGGGCTTATCTTAGATGCCACAAATCCGTACAATCAAATTACTTTTCAATATTTTTTTATTTTCATTGAGGTCTCATTGTCCTTGTCTATATGCCCCGTACGTTTCAAGCCAGGTTTCGAGTTTGTTTTTTTACTGTTTTCAGCCAAAAACAAAATTGTTTTTGAAGTTCTTTTTCTGTGTATAGCGTTTGGACATGAGTTTGAAGCTTTTCAGAAATACATTTTAGTCCTATTTTCTGTGGACAATCATTTTGCAGACGCAAGTATTACGGCAATCTAAATCTCCCTCACAAATATGAGCTTTCAAGTCCTTTGTCCATCCCCTAATACGTCAGAAGAATTCAACACGATCCCCAAGTCGTTCCAAAGATTATGCAGATGTGGTGTTTTGATAGCTTTAGATCACCTAAAATCTTTTAATATATCTAGCTAATTCATCACAAAGGAAAAGTCCCACAAGGAATCATTGTCAAAAGATTTTGGGAGACGAAAATTATTTTGGGTTCCCTAATCCCTTTCCACAGACACCTAACTTTAGGGACCCCGATCCAATATTAACATCCATTAAAAGCTTCAACCCATTCCTCCAAGATGTTCCTATGATATTAGGGATACGCTATTTTGACGTCCAGGGTACAAATGGTTTCTTTTGATTTACTGTAAATACATAATAAATCCCACGAGGGCTTTAAGTTTCAAAAATTTTAGGAGGGATAGAAGAAAAAATATTTTACCTTACTTCCCAAGTGACCCTTCCCAAAGTCGACTTTGAGGTCTAATTGGCTCCCTCAACACTCTCTGAAAATTTCCATTTTATCGCTCAAGCCGTTCCTGATATATTGAAGATATGCTGATTTGACAACCTGGGTACACATATTGTCATTTGAATTACGTCGTTATTTCACCACAAATGGATTGTAAGTTCCACATGTACTGAGAGTGCAAACACTTCAAGATGGATCGAAGATGAATAAGGATTTGTCGCCCATCCCCTCTCCTAAACGCAAAATTTTAAGTAGCTTGCTCCCCCTCCCCACGCTCTGAAAGTCTCAATTCGATTCTATATCTGAAGTTCCACAAGGGTAATAGTACAAAAATCTTAATTGGATCGGAGACACTGTTTTTGGCTCACTTATTTTCTCCCTCTAAACGTAAAATTTAATGTTCACTTGTTCTCTCCCTCGAGTACCCTGAAAGTTTCAACTTGATACCCTTAATCCGTTCCCAGGATAATGCAGATATGCCATGTTAATTACGGACTCCACTTTGTGCCCAACATCCGCTAAAAGTTTCAATTCAATACCGAAACCAGTTCAAGAGATATGGCGGAGAGAATACTTCAATAACCTTGGTGTGCATAGCGTCTTTCGGTTTACAATACCACTTCACCAGGAATAAATCTTAGTTCCACAAGGGCTCATAGTACCAAAACTTGTAGGCGTATTGAAGACAGAAAATGTTAATCAGCCCTCTCTCTCCCTCCCCTCAGTCAAGATTCGAGATCCACCTGCCGTGTGACTCTCCTTGAAACTTCCAGCTGTTAGTTTTATTTTGATAGCCTGGTAATGCATAGTGTATACTGATTTATCTTGCTACTTAACCATGAAAAGATTCCAAGTCCTATAGGGGTTAACAGTGTTAAAACACTTTGGCGCATTGGAGGCAAAATACCACCTCTGACGCTCAACCCTTTTCCCCAGAGCCAAAATCTGAGGTCTACCCCCCTCCCCCCAAGTACCTGAAAGCTTCAACCTGATCCTAAGAAACCGTTCTCAAAAGATTGTAGATACATTCTCTTGATAACATGGCAATGAATATATTCTTTTTACTTAATTTGCTGGGGAATCATGAATAGATTACAAGTCTCTTGGGAAACTTACAATACTGAAACTTTTTGATGGAACTGGACAAAAACGTTTTAGCCTGCCCTCTCCTCCCTCAACACTAAATATGAAGTCCCTTGCCCCCATCTAAACTACCTGAAAGTTTGAACCCTATAATCAAGCGATTCCCAGAGATGCTGTAGATGTGATATTTTGATAACATAGTACATTTTGGTTAACCACTACCCCAGTCATAATTCAAGATTTCCTGGGCCCCTAACAACCCTACAAAACCTCAACTCGATTCCCCAAGCCGTTTCTGAGATATTTTGTATATGGGATTTTGAGGGCAAGAGCACGCATGGTGTCTTCCAATCTGCATCATTACCTTGCCGTGCTTAGTCTCTAGTTTTACAGGTCTATAGTGCAAAAGCGAAAAGGTGTATTCAAAACAAAATATCTTAGTCCCTTCGCTCAAGCCAAAATCTTAGTTCCATTAGCCCCCCTTTCAACGCTTCAAGGGAGTTCCAAATAGATATCACAAGCCATTACCAAGAAATTGCAAATGCGATAACACATAGGATCTATTGATTTACCTTGCTATTGAACCGTTAATAGATGCCAAGTCACAAAGAAGTTTGTTTGGAGTGAATTCGGAGACGCACATTTTTGGACTTCTATCCTTCTCTCTCCAAACACAAAACTTAAGGTCTCCTCGTCTCTCCCCCCCCCCCCCCAAACTAACTAAAAGTTTTCACCCCATCTCCCCAGCCGTTCCCAGGATATACCATTTTGATAGCCTGGAGCCCGATATTGTCTTTTGAATTAGCCCCAGTCCTCTCAAAAACAAAATTAGAAGGTTCAATTGCCCCCGTGACCTTCTTGAAAGTTTTAACTCGATCCCTTAAGTCGTCAAATGCATATAACGTCTTCTGATTTACTCAAGTATGCATGCCTTTCCGGGAGTATGCCACTGGAAAACTACGGAAAATCTTGCCCAGTGAACGATTCCAAGAAGTTCCAAGCAGATTGCACAACTAGAAACAAAACAATGAGTGTCTTTTCAACTAAAAATCCTACTAGTGAACAATTGGTAGTTTAAATAAAGTAGGGTTATTGCCCCTGAAGATACTGAGGTCCGGTGGGCCTTAGAGGATTTTTGTTAAATCTGTTGAGTATTCGGAATAAACAGACACTACAAAAACCTGATCTAATACCATTGGGGAGGGTGCCTTGGAAGAAAAGGGGGCATGAGAGGAGGCTGTTTCCAATCCAGTCACTTTTGGCCCTTAAAACGGGCAATAGAACTTTCAGTTTTTGGTCAAACAAACCCCTCCCAAGTTTTGCCAGTATGCGGCCCCTGAAGATATGGAATATATTCACTCTGAGTGGAGTGGTCTCAATTTCACTTAAACGTAAGAATTACAAATTGAGACCCGAATGGACCCTTCTTCGAAAATTTCTAACCACTGGTTTAATGTAAGCAACCGTGGAACAGAGCGATCACGCATCCATGACCATCTTTCTTGAAATAAACTTTAAAGTTGGTTCTATTTTTCATATAACATATGTTGGATTCAACGGTGCAATGTCTACCAAGACCACGTTTCTTCATGGGGAAGTTTTCCTTTCTAAAATTATGCAAATTTTTATATGTTAATGACCTTTAATACTTGAAGTTAAAATGAACTAGTGTTGCATATTTAGAATTAGCAGAAAAAGCGGGAATTTGAAAAAAATTGAAAAGTAGTCTATTTATTTATATATGAAAATTATATTTATATAGTCTTGGCTTCTATTGACAAGGGGTTCTCTTTATTTCTAGTTCTTTACGATAAACTGTTTGGGATCAGCCAAATGTAGTGAAAATGACTTCAAATAGAAAGATATGGAAACTATTTACGCTGTTGGGTGGAAGAGGAGTACTGCTATTCATTGCATTCGTAACTTCATTTAAAGCATGTGATGCAAAAGATGCTTTTTGGGAATTATTTATGAAAAAATCATATGGATAATTCTATTACGAAAAAATCTATTATGAAAAATTCTATCCCCTCAACTCCCAACAAGTTATTTTCAAGTTCAAATTTTGTCTAAAAGGTTTTTGAAAACGACAATCATCCTCTGAAAAGTACATTTTTAAAAGGATTCTTGGTGGGGGAGGGTAGGATGTCTCAGATGTATCAGAATCGACATGTTATAGTTAAGAGTCGTGTCTAAAATGCATCAGGTTTAAGAATAAAAAAAAATTAAACGTTCTGTCTTGAACAATAAATATACAAAAGGCTTAAATAATTTAATTGAAAGATTAAAATAGCGTAAGTTAAAAAAATTACAAATACATCCACAAAAAGGAAAAGTTTATAACTACTAGCGTCAAATAAAATTAATAAAACACACGGTAGAGCTTCAATTCCAATTGAAAATTAAATTAATTTAAATCTTAATTAAAATTAAATTAATTTAAAATTAATCCAATTAAATTAATTTAATTGAAAGATTAAAATAGCGTAAGTTAAAAAAATTACAAATACATCCACAAAAAGGAAAAGTTTATAACTACTAGCGTCAAATAAAATTAATAAAATACACGGTAGAGCTTCAATTCCAATTGAAAATTAAATTAATTTAAATCTTAATTAAAATTAAATTAATTTAAAATTAATCCAATTAAATTAATTTAATTGAAAGATTAAAATAGCGTAAGTTAAAAAATTACAAATACATCCACAAAAAGGAAAAGTTTATAACTACTAGCGTCAAATAAAATTAATAAAACACACGGTAGAGCTTCAATTCCAATTGAAAATTAAATTAATTTAAATCTTAATTAAAATTAAATTAATTAAAAATTAATCCAATTAAATTAATTTAATTGAAAGATTAAAATAGCGTAAGTTAAAAAATTACAAATACATCCACAAAAAGGAAAAGTTTATAACTACTAGCGTCAAATAAAAATTAATAAAACACACGGTAGAGCTTCAATTCCAATTGAAAATTAAATTAACTTAAATCTTAATTAAAATTAAATTAATTTATAATTAATCCAATTAAATTAATTTAATTGAAAGATTAAAATAGCGTAAGTTAAAAAAATTACAAATACATCCACAAAAAGGAAAAGTTTATAACTACTAGCGTCAAATAAAATTAATAAAACACACGGTAGAGCTTCAATTCCAATTGAAAATTAAATTAATTTAAATCTTAATTAAAATTCAATTAATTTAAAATTAATTCAATTAAATTAATTTAATTGAAAGATTAAAATAGCGTAAGTTAAAAAAATTACAAATACATCCACAAAAAGGAAAAGTTTATAACTACTAGCGTCAAATAAAATTAATAAAACACACGGTAGAGCTTCAATTCCAATTGAAAATTAAATTAATTTAAATCTTAATTAAAATTAAATTAATTTAAAATTAATCCAATTAAATTAATTTAATTGAAAGATTAAAATAGCGTAAGTTAAAAAATTACAAATACATCCACAAAAAGGAAAAGTTTATAATTACTAGCGTCAAATAAAATTAATAAAACACACGGTAGAGCTTCAATTCCAATTGAAAATGTGTTGAGTGTATTTGAGTATGTGGCCTCTACTGGGCTGCGCAAGGTGGCTGGGCTGGGCTGCGCAAGGTGGTGGTTATTATTGAGCAGCCAAATATAGAAACTATGTGCCAAAGGATTGTTTGAAATTTAAGCTTTTTCCCTGAATTGTTGGCTTCCTAGGTGACAGCACTTTGTTGCAGCACGCTGGTGGCTGAGTGCTACAATGAGCAGGGTTGTCACTTGGGGTAGGGGCAAGGTGGGGTGATTTACCCCCTCAATAATTTGGAAAAGAAACATTATGCAGCCCATGCCCCTTGGCTACCCAGATATAAGCCCCTTATACCCCTTCCTCCACAATAAAAATGCTGCAGATTCGCCCCTGGAAACGAATTGTCAGTAACAATATTTACACATATGCGGCTTTAATTAGAAAAAAACGAGAGGGAAAAAGTACAGGGTAAGTGACTATTACAGGAATAAAAATGGAATCCAAAATACTTTTCTCCTAATTGTTATTTTGAATCTTATTGTTTAAACCGGTCAAAACATTAGAGAACATGCATACCGACATCAAATTTAGACTCTGGAGAAACCCAGATTTTCTCTCAGCCTAGTCATTGAGTGTAAGTAGGATGTTTCGTAATTGTCACCAACGTCAAGAAATATATATTCCCTGGCTAGTACTGTACTTGTCGCATTCAGGTATACTAACATGTTCAGTAAGCGGAAGTGGATGTATTCCTAAAACCAATTTGCACAGCCTCGCTGTACTCGCAAAATGTCTATCGAAGGACAGGAAATGAAAGACTATTCCCTCGGTGTGAAATTTAATATTATAAATAGCTTAAATGTTTGTCTCTATAGTACTGAGTGCAAATAGAGTTTTGATGTTCTCATAATATTAATTGTATGCACAACTCCATCCAAAATACATTTCTTAGCTATGTTTTGTGGTAATTTTAGGAAGGTGAGTAGCAGAACTGCTAAGAGGGAAAAGGATAATCTCTTGGACCTAGGTCCAAAATTAGACTGAATAAGATTGATATTCTCATAATATTAACTGTACACACAACTACATCCAAAATACAATTCGTAGCTATGTTTTGTGGTAATTTTAGGAAGGTGAGTAGCAGAACTGCTAAGAGGGAAAAGGATAATCTCCCGGACCTAGGTCCAAAATTAGACTGCATCTATGTATTTTTGACACAGTCCTAGAAAAAGAAACTGACGAAAGAGAAAGCACCCCATGAAGTGGTTGAAAGTCCCCAGATGTGACGTATGAAACATTCATTGACGTCAGGTTAAACTTTTCATGTAAGAGCAGTGACAGAACTTTGGTATTGGTATACCACATTACCGAACAACATATGTAACATGTATATGACAATGTAAATTATGAGTATTGCATAATAATATGACATTTATTTTGGAAAAAATGGTTGTTCGTTCAAGGTCGTATCCAGGGGGAAGGGGGTTTAAACCCCCCTCCTCACCCCTCAATGTTTAGCCGACTCGTACAAACGTAACAAAAATAAATATAAACAAATTTTGGATGTGCTTTTTTACGTTTATTGTACCCCTCCCCCTGATAATCCTTTTGTAAACCCCTCCCCCAAAAAATCCAAAAATACAGCCCTTTTCGTACTGTATAACATAAAGTTGACAGAAAAAGATGAATAGAAACAAAGATGTTTGCAGTGAAGGAGATAAGTATTCCTTCATCATCAAAAATGTAGTTTCTTACTACAAAAAAGTAAAAACGGGACGAAGCATGCTACCTATCCAAAGATGTGATTTTCAATGTTGTTATTGAAGTTTGGAACTGGAAACTCCGATTTTAGGGGGGGGGTTCGATAACAGCAATTTCAGTACTGTCTTTTTATTTCAATTGAATGCCAATCTAGAGGGGCTTCAGGCTCTTTTTTTTGCATCTCCAAAAATTTCTTCTCGTATTTTATTGATTAGTGCTCAGCTGAATTAATAAGTTGAAAGAAGATTAGTTTTTGAAAATATTATTAGGTGCGAAATATTTTTCAGTCAACATTTTCTTTAGAAACCCGTTTCTTTAAGCTTTAGTTGTAAATTCACGTGGTGCCAACTCGCGAAAATTTAGTAAGGATAAGTTTTTTTTATTCCAATGAAGACACAAAAAGTTATTTGTAAAGGGAGCAGTTGCTCCCTCCTCCCTAATTGGGGCCACTGGGCGTGGTTCACTATTCACTAGGCTGGAATTACTGCTTCAACCATGACTGGACATGGATAGACCGTGCGTAGTGGCATAGCATACTTTTGCTTAGCCAATTCGCTACTCGGCCCCTTGCCCCTGACCTTTGGCCTCACACGTACTAAATGTGACACACTTTTCAGTTACCTTGGCCATCAGCTACAATGTTTGGAAATCCTCCGAACAATGTTATCCGATAATTGTCGTAAGGAAACAAGAAAAAGAAGCCATATTAGAATTTACATATGCCTCAGGGATAATTATCTTCCATATGCAGCAGGCTACTAACAAGATTTAAATAATAGTTTTTCGTTTTAATACCTGATTTCCTGATAGGACACGTCAATTGTCCAATTTAGCAAAGTACCACAATTTATAAGATATGTTGGCAATGAACATTAGAGCGGGGGGGGGGGATAAACAGAAATTAAATAGCAAGGAGTTTATGTTGAAAATATAGGACACAGGTACATGAAATGGGAGAGGGACTTCAATTAATTTTTAACATAACAAACTATTTTTGGATTAAATATCCTGCGTTTTATGCTTTTGACAATTTTAGCCATGACAACAAGTATACTTAAGACAGTGGGTACAAGGGGTGACATCGCCTAGTTAATCTCATATGGAAATGCTCATGTAAAAGCAATGGCGTAAAGGAGGTTACTGGGTTGACCCAATCACTCCGCCACGTTTAAAATTTGGAAGATGTATCCCCTAAAACCTCTTTTAAGGTCCTAGGTACTCCCTCCCCTAATTAAAATATTTAATTTTGTACTTTTAAGGAAATGAGCCTCAAATTTCTGATGTAGGGCTCTCAGACATGTCATATACCAACATCATGTTGAAGGCTACTCCAAATAAGAGGGAAGGGCTTCCATCTCCCTTAGTTCCCCAGTCTTAACGCTGAAGTTTAAAAACTCCCTTCGCAACCCCACAGCATTTATCCTGTATTTATACTGTAGGATTTATCCTGTAGCCTACGTATGTTAGCAAGTACCTGTATGTGTATCTACATGCATCAATATAGCATGTATCTGTATACTGTAGCCTACGTATGTTAACAAGTACCTGTGTATGTATCTATATGTATCTACATGTATCTATATACTGTAGCCTACGCATGTTAAAAAGTACCTGTATATGCATCTGCATGTATCAATATAGGATGTATTTGTGCATGTATGTCTGTATTTTCAAAAAAAAAGGCTATTGGGCCATAGGAAAAAAAGAGCATAAGCAGAACAAAATCAACAAAAAACATAAATAAATTAAAAAGCAAAACCGTACTTATATATGAATCTTCACAAAATTATTTATAAAGAGATGCATCTTTCACGATGCATCAGCCCTTTTTCAACATACTTAGCCAGATTCTTTAATGTCGTTTTAACTCGTGATCTTACAATCCCTTCCATCCACCTTCTATATGTCAACGCTAATGAAAAACACACATTTCTCAGATCCGCCGATTCCTTACAATTCTTCCCAAAAATGAAAAATATCTTCTTCATCTTCCCCACACATCGGACAAGGAACTGGGTTAACACTATGACCCCTAAATTTCCTCTCTCTTTCCCAAATATCAATCGACCCTCCCCTTAAATTCAAGATCCATTTTATTTCTTCCCCTTTCAACCCCGACTTAAAATAAACTTCTTCCTCCCATGTGTCTTTCACCGTACTATACAGACTCAAAGATCCCGAGACCTCCTTCCGAGCTTGCCACTGCTGCATTTCTTGCTCGTGCAACCTTTCTTTAACCTTATCAACCCATGTATCCAAATTTGATCCTTTATCTTCATTCTAAAAAAGATAATATCTTACTTCGTCTAAAATTTTCTTAATTTCCTGCGGCCACACTACCTCTATCTTATCCTCCAACAAAATAAAATACACTTCTTTCGCTAGCCTATTTTTATGGCACTTGGTATTAACCAAGTGACATATAGCAATCGCCAATTCTGTCGGTCTGTCGGTCTGTCGGTCTGTCTGTCTGTCGGTCCCGGTTTTGCTATTTTAGGCACTTCCAGGTAAGCTAGGACGATGAAATTTGGCAAGCGTATCAGGGACAGGACCAGATTAAATTAGAAATAGTCGTTTTCCCGATTTGACCACCTGGGGGGAGTGGCGGCCCGGTTAATTCGCAAAAAATAGAAAAAATGAAGTATTTTTAACTTATCAGCGGGTGATTGAATCTAAATGAAATTTGATGTTTGGAATGATATTGTGTCTCAAAGCTCTTAATTTAAATCCCGACTGGATCTGATGACATTGGGGGGAGTTGGAGGGGGAAAACCTAAAGTCCCGGTTTTGCTACTTTAGGCACTTCCAGGTAAGCTAGGACGATGAAATTTGGCAAGCGTATCAGGGACCGGACCAGATTAAATTAGAAATTGTCGTTTTCCCAATTTCTCCATCTGGGGGGGGGAGGGGGCAGTAGGGGCCGGTTAATTCGGAAAAAATAGAAAAAATGAAGTATTTTTAACTTATGAGCGGGTGATTGGATCTTAATGAAATTTGATGTTTGGAATGATATTGTGTCTCAGAGCTCTTATTTTAAATCCCGACTGGGTCTGACGACATTGGGGGGAGTTGGAGGGGGGAAACCTAAAATCTAGGAAAACACTTAGAGTGGAAGGATCGGGTGAAACTTGATGGGAAAAATAAGCGCAAGTCCCAGATACATGATTGACATAATCGGAACTGATTTGCTCTCTTTGGGGTAGTGGGGGGGGGGGGAGTAATTCTTAAAAATTAGAAAAATGAGGTATTTTCAACTTACGAACGGGTGATCGGATCTCAATGAAATTTGATGTTTAGAAGGATATCGTGTCTTAGAGCTCTTGTTTTAAATCCCGACCGGATCTGGTGAGGGGGGCGGGGAGTTGGGAGGGGGAGACCTAAAACTTGGAAAACACTTAGAGTGGAGGGATCGGGATGAAACATGGTGGGAAAAATAAACACAAGTCCTAGATAGATGATTGACATAAACAGAACGGATCCGCTCTCTTTTGGGTAGTTGGGGGGGGGGGGTGTATTTCTGAAAAAAAGAGGTATTTTTAACTTACGAACGGGTGATCGGATCTCAATGAAATTTGATATTTAGAAGGATATCGTGGCTCAAAGCTCTTATTTTAAACCCGACCGGATCTGGTGACATTGGGGGGGGGGGTTGTTGGGAGGGAGAAACCTAAAAATTGGTAAACACTTAGAGTGAAGGGATTGGGATGAAACTTGGTGGGAAAAATAAACACAAGTCCTAGATAGATGATTGACATAAACAGAACGGATCCGATCTCTTTTGGGTAGTTGGGGGGGTATTTCTGAAAAAAAGAGGTATTTTTAACTTACGAACGGGTGATCGGATCTCAATGAAATTTGATATTTAGAAGGATATCGTGGCTCAGAGCTCTTATTTTAAACCCGACCGGATCTGGTGACATTGGGGGGGGGGGGGTTGTTGGGAGGGAGAAATCTAAAAATTGGAAAACACTTAGAGTGGAGGGATCGGGATGAAACTTGGTGGAAAAAAAACACGAGTCCTAGATACATGATTGACACAACCATAACGCATCCGCACTCTTTGGGGTAGTTGGGGAGGGGGGGGGGGGGGTTAATTCTGAAAAATTAGAAAAAATGAGGTATTTTTAACTTATGAACGGGTGATTGGATCTCCATGAAATTTGATTTTTAGAAGGATATCGTGTCTCAAAGTTCTTATTTTAAATCCTGACCGGATCTGGTGACATTGGGGGAATTTTGGGGTGGGGAAACCTAAAATGATGGGAAACTCATAGATTGGAGGGATTGGGATGAAACTTGGTTGGAAAAATAAGCAGAAGTCTTGCATACGTGATTTACATAATTGGAACGGATCTGCTCAATTGCGGGGGAGGGGGGTAATTCTGAAAAATAAGAAAAATGACGTATTTTTAACTTACGAAGGATTGATCGGATCTTCTTGAAACTTCATATTTAGAAGGACCTCGTAACTCCGATATCTTATTTTAAATCTCAACCGGATCAAGCGTAATTAGGGGGGGCAGTTGGGGGGACCGGAAATCTTAGAAAATACTTAAAGCGGTGAGATCAGGATGAAACTGGATATGAAGAATAGAAATGCTGTCTAAGATACGTGACTGACATAACTGGACCGGATCTGCTCTCTTTGGTGGAATTGCGGGGGGGGGGGGTAATTTTGGAAATTGAGGTATTTGTCACTTACGAAAGGGTGACCAGATCTTAATGAAATTTGATATTTAGAAGGATCTTGTGCTTTAAAGCTCTAATTTCAAATTCCGACCAGATCCTGTAACATTCGGGGGAGTTGGAGGGGGGAACCGGAATTCTTGGAAAACATGAAAATTAGAGTATTTATATCTTACGAATAGATGATCGGATCGTAATGAAATTTGATTTTTAGAAGGAATTCATGTCTCAGAGCTCTTATTTCAAATCCCGACCAGATCTTTTGACATTGTGGGGATTTGGAGGGGGAAATCTTGGAAAAACACTTGGAGTGTAGGAATCGGGATGAAGCTTGGTGGATAGAATAAACAAATGTCCTTGATACGTGATTGACAGAATCGTACTGGATTCACTCTCTTTGGGGGAGTTGGGGGGAGGGGTTCAGTGATTTGGCGAGTTCGGTGCTTCTGGACGTGCTAGGACGATGAAAATTGGTAGGCGTGTCACGGAGCTGCACAATTTGACTTGATAAAGTTGTTTTCCCAGATTCGACCATCTGGGGGCAAAAGGGAGAGGGAAAATTAGAAAAAATTAGGTATTTATGACTTGCGAGTGGGTGATCGGATCTTAATGAATTTTGATATTTAGAAGGACTTTGTGACTCAGAGCTCTTATTTTAAATCTTGACCGGCATTAAGCCTCTTATTTTCCTTTTTAAATCAATCTATTGATTCATAGAATTTTGTTAGAGCTCATACCATATGATCTCTTGGCTCTTAGCTCTTCTCGCCTCGTCACAAGTGCCATATGAGCTCTTAGCTCTTGTTACTTCTTAAAATTTGTATCCAAAGCTTCACCATTCTTATCAACCTAACTTTTCTTAACCTACTTAGTCCCAAATCTAGTACAACACTGTGAGTGGATTTATGGGCCCAAAAAAACTCTCTTAAAATATTTCCTTTTCATTCTCCTCAACTCCTCGCTTTCTCTAAAACCCCACAGCTCACACCCGTAATGCATAACCAGGAGTAATTTAGTCCTGAACTGAATATTTATGCATTGCTAAATCCCTATTTTTTCCATCTTCACTTTTTGAAATTACATTCATACACATATTTCCTTTTTGTACTGTATGCTTTACCTCCTGTGCATACTTACCATTCGAAAAAAATAAATAAATACATGAATTCTTTTTTAATCTCTATAAAATCACCTTTTAATCTAAATTAAACTTCTCTCCTTAATTTTCCACCTAACCTACTTATTTTAACAAGTACCTGTATGTGTATCTACATGTATAAACGTAGCATGTATCTATATATTGTAGCCTACGTATGTTAACAAGTACCTGTATATGCATCCACATGTATCAATATAGCATGTATCTATATACTGTAGTCTACTTATGCTAACAAGTACCTGTATATGGATTTACATGTATCAATATAGCATGTATCTATTATATACTGTAGCCTAGGCATGTTAACAAGTACCTGTATCTGCATCTACATGTATCGATATAGCATGTATCTGTATACATATGTTAAAAAGTACCTGTATATGTATCTACATGCATCAATATAGCGTGTATCTATATACTGTAGCCTACGTTAGTTAACAAGTACCTGTAAATGCATCTGCAGGTATCAATATAGCATGCATCTATATACTGTAGCCTACTTATGTTAACATTTTTATTTAAGAATTTTTAATTTATTATTTAAGAATTAACGACGCTTCTTGACTACAAAGGTTCCTGCGTCGGCTACTTATGTTAACAAGTACCTGTATATGTATCTACATGTACCAATATAGCAGGTATCTACATACTGTACCTATATACTATATAATGTGTGTATCCCTAGATGCGCAGTTTTGTATCTATAGATACGAAACTCACCAAATGCGTATGTATTCTCAAACCTTTTGACCGCCTCCTAGACGCAGAGGAGTGATTTTTGTTTTGTATCCATCACAAAGTATCTGGGGATTTCCGCTTTACAAACAAGTCGAGGAATCAAGACGTACAATTTTAAAGTTTACAAACTTGGTTAGGAATGAAGAAAACATCTAAATTTCCAGTCTGTCAGGTTGTTTTGCTTAAACAGTAATGAGATCTAAATTGTTTTTGAACAAACAAAAGGCATTTGGATTTTTAGTAAAAATTATAGAAATTTGAGCTCACTCTGAAAAAAAAGTTGAAGTCAAACAGAATTCTAAATATTGTTTTTAGTTTTTTTTTGTTACCTCAGCGAGGCACAGATAAGATTCTTTACCAGAAAGGTTTGAAAAATTTTGTAAGAGGTCCAAGCAGGTTTTAATTTCTTTTTCCTGTCATTGTAAATACTTGGAAATTTTGCCATTTTGCTTATAAAAGGCAGGGAATTACGCAGGGGATGTCTCTTAAGCCCTCACCCCAAAATCCTATATTTTCCTGAGTATCTGGGCACTTCTTGTTCAAATTACTAAATGAAATTTATTCTATTTATTATTGCCCATTACAATTATTTTTCATTATTGATCCCAGCAAAAATCCTTCGAATCTGCCTGTGTGGAGACAGGGGGTTAGGAATAATGGTTGTAGCGGCAGCTGCAACCTAGTAAAGAGCGAACAACAGCCCATAGTAACCAAAAGTTAAAAAATATGTTTTGAAAAAAAAATTGCCTTGTCTCTACTCTAAGCGTTTTCCAAGATTTCCGGTTTCCCCCTCCAACTCCCCTCAATGTCAACAGATCTGGTCAGAATTTGAAATAAGAGCTCTGAGACATGAGTTCCTTCTAAATATCAAATTTTATTAAGTTACGATCACCCGTCCTTAAGTTGAAAATTCCTAATTTTTTCCAAATCAATACCCCTCCGGTCCTCCAAAGTGAACAGATCCACTCCAAATATGTCAATCACGTATCTATAGCTTGTGCTTATTCTTCCCATCAAGTTTCATCCCGATCTCTCCACTCTAAGCGTTGTCCAAGATTTCTGTTTCCCCCTCCAACCCCCAATGTCCCCGGATCCGATTCGAATTGAAAATAGAGCATCTGAGACATAAGATCATTCTATATATCAGGTTCATTAAGATCCGATCACCCATTCGTAAGATAAAGATACCTCAATTTTCACGTTTTCCAAGAATTTCGGTTTTCCCCTCCAGCTCCCCCCAAGGTCACCAGATCTGGTCCGGATTTAAAATGAGAGCTCTAAAGCACAAGAATCTTCTAAATATCAAATTTCATTAAGATCTGATCACCCGTTCGTAAGTTACAAATACCTCATTTTTTCTAATTTTTCCGAATTGCTCCCTCCCCCAACTCCACCAAAGAGGGCAGATCCAGTCCGGTTATGTCAGTCATGTATATTGGACATGTTTTTATTCCTCCCACCAAGTTTCATCCTAATCTCTCCGCTTTAAGTGTTTTCCAAGATTTCCACCACCCCCACTCCTCAATGACGATGGATCCGGTCGGGATTTGAAATGAGAGATCTGAGTTACGAGATCCTTCTAAATATGAGATTTCATTAAGATACGATCACTCCTTCGTAAGTTAAAAATACCTCATTTTTTCCGATTTTTCAGAATCCCCCCCCCCAACTCCCCCAAATAGCAACTAGAACTTTTATTTTTTTACGAATGTTTTTATTAGTAAAAGATATACGTAACTTACAAGTTAGGCTATGTAACGAACTTCTGTATTCTCATGTTTTTATTACGGATATGAAGGGGTTCACCCCCTCGTCGGTACCTCGCTCTTTACACTAAAGCTTCAATTTTGTCCCAATTTCTTAAGAATGACCCCTGAATCACAAAAGCCGTAGAATAAATAGTTGAAATTACTAAAAATACTTTAGCGTAAAGAACACTGTATTAGGAGGAGGTGAGCCCATCATATGCGTAATAATTACTGTTCGTTTTAAGTTTTAATGCTTCTCCTTGCTTTCAGTGGAAAAAAAACTTTTTGTCCAGTGCTTTGGTGAGTTTGGTGCTTCTGGAAGTGCTAGGACGACGTCAATTGGTAGGCGTGTCAGGGACCTGCACAAATTGACTTGATAAAGTTTTGTTTTCCCCGATTATCACCTGGGGGGCTGAAGGGAGAGGAAAAATTAGAAAAAATGAGGTATTTCTATCTTACGAGTGGGTGATTGGATCTTAATAAATTTTGATATTTAGAAGGACCTCGTGTCTCAGAGCTCTTATTTTAAATCCCGACCGGCATTAAACCTCTGATTTTCCTTTTAAATCAGTCTTTTGATTCTTATAATTTTGCTAGAGCTCATGCCATATGAGCTCTTGGCTCTTCCGACCTCGTCACAAGTGCCATATGAACTTTTATCTCTTGTTTTTGTTCTTTTTTCCATGCCTAACGGTTTACCAGAACATCATAGAGAGATGCTTAATGGCTCATTCAAAAGTTATTTCTCATATCTACGCGCACTTTTTACAAATTCCGCCATCTGCAAGTGCCATATGGAACTAAAATGGGATAAATTGAGTAGGCATAAATTGATCTTGATTTTCGATTTGGGCACCAAACGACGTCATTTGGAAACATGAATTATATTTTCGGATGTTTGATAAAAAAAAAAAAAAAAAAAAAAAAAAACGCTTAGATTCTGACGTAGTTCCAGTAAGCAAAGTCTTCAATGGCTCTGGTGGTGCAGCCAGTTGAGGAAGTTTAACTTTTCCTGAGGCGCAACACATTCCCATTGTTTCACAATTAAATTTCAAGGCCTTGTAATAGGGACAAATTTTAGACAGAGTCCCGATTTGAACACATCTACTCAAGCTATAATCACCAACTGGGCTGTACCTGAATGCCAGGCGATAATTTTCAGGTTGCTCTTGTGATTCCTCGGCACGCTTTCTTTTGGCATTATCTCTTTGAGCCTCAAGCCTGTTTTCACGATGTTCTTGTGATTCCTCGGCACGCTTTCTTTTGGTAATTTCTCTTTGAGCCGCGAGCCTGTTTTCACGTTGTTCTTGTGATTCCTCGGCACAATTTTTTTGGTAATTTCTCTTTGAGACGCAAGCCTGTTTTCACGCTGTTCTTGTGATTCCTCGGCACAGTTTCTTTTCTTACTTTCTCTATTAGCCACAAGCCTTTTGGCATTAACTCTTTGAGCAGCTTCCTCGGCTGTTTCTTCTGCCATTGTAGGATTTATACTAAAATTTCTCTTTGAATTAACTCTTTGAGCAGCTTCCTCGGCTGTTTCTTCTGCCATTGCAGGATTTATACTAAAATTTCCCTTTGAATCGTCCCTAAAATACTTATAATGACGTCATATGCGTACAAACAAACAAACATACAACTTATATATATATATATATTATATATATATTATATATATATATATATATATATATATATATATATATATATATATATATATATATATATATATATATATATATATATATATATATATATGAAGTGTCTGTGTCCCTAGACGTGAAATTAATAAACAATAAAATTATTAAAACTAAAAATTCTGAATTTTCGCTTGATGATTATATTATAGAATTTGTTCTTGAGACATTCAGGAAAATAATACAAGCTTAAAAAAGCGAGCGGAGTTGAAAAGGGTGGATGCCACCTTCATATGAACAATAATTTGTGTAGGTTTTAAGTATTAACCGGAATCTCTGCTTTCATTTTGGAACTGTTTTCACTCTCTATGCTCATTTTGGAATTCTGTTATTTAGAACCAGGTATTGATTGTATTCTCAGCTCACTCACTTTTCCTCCTGTTTTGAGTCTTTCCGCCCCTCTCTCTTCTTCTCTAAGCTTGATGCTTTCTTTCTCTGCTTCATCTCTGCTTTGTTCCATCACCACAAGCTAATCCTTTACTTTCTATCGGTTATTACATAACCGATAGAAAGCGGTTTTACATAACCGATATCATAACCGATATTACATAACCGATATCTATCGGTTATTATGGGTTATTACAAAAATAGGAGCAATCAAAATTTTAAAATCAATCTTTTTGAAATCCCTTCCCTTTCTGAAATCCTTTTTTTTAAATCCTTTTTAAGGTACGATAATCTCACTTTCAAGCCACGACAAATTTAAAACTAAGTAGCAAAAAGTTACAGTAAAATCTGACACTCCCTAAGACCAAAATCGAGATAACAGTAAAGATCAATATATTTTATTCCAAATTAAATAGTTTTCATGTACAGGATTGACAAAAACTGAGATCAATCTCATAAAAAAGTAAGTCAACGCCACTTCTTAAAGCAAAGATTTTTTCAGGAAACAAATAAAGAAAAAAAAATACACAAAAAAATATTACAAATCAAGATTTGTAATTTTTAGGCTTGCATATAAATAAGCCTGACCTCTGACAAAGCTACAATTACAATAAGCCAAACTGAAACTTGCTTCCTTGTCACCAGGGCCGTATCCAGAATTTTTTCGAAGGGGGGGGGGGGGGTACAGAAGCATTTTTTCTCTTTTTTTACAAAAAAATTTAAAAACCCACCAAACCCCAAACCTCCTCCCCGGGATATAGCCTTTCTTGCCACAAAATCAATTAACAACTTCAAAGGAAAAAGACTAAGAATTTGATATGGAGCTAGAATAGAAAAAAAACAAAACAAAAAAGAAATGAAATATAGAGTCAAAATATGTTCCTTCCAAAAATGCAGATTACTAGCTAGCACTGAACCTGATCCTTAGCCCTTTCTGCTGTCAAATTTAGTATCATACAAGCGTATACCAAAGTCACCCTTGCCAATTCAGACCGAAAACGCCCAAGGGAGGTGTAAAAAAGATCCGAATATTGATTCTAAAGACTTGATTCTTCGAGGGAGGTGCAAAAAAGATCTTAAAAGGATGTGCACTGAACTTGATCCTTAACTCTTTCTGCTGTCAAACTTAATTTCACACAAGCGAATACCAAAGTCACCCTTACCTATTCAGACCCAGAACACCCAAGGAAGGTGCAAAAAAGATCCAAATTTTGATTCTTAGGACTGGATTCTTTAAGGGAAGTGCAAAAAAAACGATCTTAAAGGGAGGTGCAAAAATATCCACACACAAAAAATCCCTTTACAATCCTTTTTTACTATTTTGTCCTCTACAAAGAAAAAATCCTTTACTATTTTGAACAAAATGGCTACATCTAAATTTTGACCGAATGCCTTTGAAGAAAGGGAGGTGGGGGGGGGGGCTGGTTGTCCTTTGATTATTTTTGACTCTTAAAAAACAAGAAGTTTAAATTTCCAATCAAAGGAGCCCCCACCGAAGTTAATACCTGAAAAGTCAACCCAAATTGACTTCCAAAGCCGATTTGAGTTAAGATGAAGTGTCACCCCCTAAATTTAGTCAGTTGCCGTGTCAATTTGAGTCAAGATCAAGCTCTAGTGTGATGCCTAAATTTGTTTGGTTGCTGTGCACTCATGTCTGCATTAACACGGTACAAATGATAAGCTCACAAAATGAAAGACTTGCTGAATTTGTAAGAAAATTGTTAGAGCTTATTTTCAATAGACCTTAGTATCTTCTGGAAACGTTCGAAATTCCTAGAATCGTGAGTGACATGGATCAATCATTTGAGAGTTCTAGAGAAAATTCTCTTGGAAAGGAAAATAAGCGAGTGATGTCAGATTATTGATTTGTAATTTTGATACTGGAAACAGGGCAATAGCACGTTAACAAATAAACTCCCATTTGACGACAAGGAGACGAGATAGTATCTATGATTTCGCTTTTCAAATTCGAAACATACCACGGGCAAAAATAACTATCGAACAATCAGTTTTCGATGAAGCATTTTGTATACTATATTAAATATATAACATAAAATATTTGTATATAATAGTAAATATAAATAATATTGTGTATTTAACATATAGCATTATTAAAAATATTCAATATTATAAATATAATGTTAAACATTATATTAATATTTGGAACCGAGAATATTGAAAACGAGGGAAGTGGTGTCTTTGATGTTACCAGTTAGTACAAAAGGACTCAAAACTAAATATTTTCGTCTAGCTCAAAATTGTAACCTACAGACATAGTTTGCTTTTTTGTGAACGACGGATTTGCACCCTTCTCCCCTCCCCCTCCTCTCCCTTCTCCCCTCAACTCCTTCCCATCTCTCCATGATGGTAGAATACTGTCTTAAATGACAATGATTTCTAGATAACCCTTAGAGGTTCAATCTTAATTTTCAAGAGCTCTTCGTAAGGAACTTAGAACTTAAATCTAACTTCCGAGAACACTTAAAACAATTTTCCAATTCACCAAAACTATGGAAGAATATGGAAACATTGTCAGGCAGTAATGCTATTGCTATTGTCATGGGTCAAATTACCCCGACTGAGTTGGAGGTCAGGCTTTCTATACAGTATACAGTTATTATAGTCTTAGAAAGAACAAACGTCTAAATAATTATTTTAAATATAACATGTAAATTTGAAACTAAGATACTCTGGAGTCTGATTTAGTTGATAAATTCTGCAAAGACACTCTTTGATGTTCAGGGCCATCAGGGATTGGCAAAATAAGAGGAGTAGTGCCAATTTACAAAAATGAAGGGAGGGGGGCAAAAAAAATTCCGATTTCTTAAAATGAAGATACAGCAGGGTACATGTTTAGTTTTCTTCGAATTCTTTTTAATGAACAGATTTTTTTAATCTATGGAGTAATTGCTCCCTTCCGCCATATATATCCCTGATCGAGACAGCTAAACCATGCAAATACTATAAACTTTCCAAAATTAAAGGGGTAGGGGCCAACTTCAATTTTTACGAAGATATTCAGAAAAGATATATCAGAAAAGATACTCTGACTCATTAATAATACGGAAATATAATCAGAAAATACAAGTATCCCGCAAATGGTCCAGGAAATTTGTCTGAAAAAATTTATTTTTTTTCAAAAAATTTTTCTACACCAATCCAACCATCCAGCAAATGGAAGAGGGATACAGGGATACAGCATCAAACTAGCCTTGGCTTATGTATACTTTTGTGTACTAATAATGTGCTAAATATAGTGTGCTAATAATATACACTATATAATATAGTATGCTATAATAATAATGTAATAATAATATAGTGTACTAATTATTCAGATATGCTTAAAATTTCAACGCAGCCTATCCTATCCCGTTTCAACAAATAAAATAAGCATACTAGCCCGTGGTACTAACGAAAAGGTCACAGTTCAAAATTGTAATAATTAACCAAAAGGAGTTAGGATTTTTTGCTAGTTGAAATGAAAAAAGCCCGAATAACATATGAAAAATAAATATAAAAAAATAATAATATATGAATAAATGAATATGAATATGAAATAATATATGAATATGAATAAAAAAAAATAATATATGAAAAATAGAGTACGTAAGCTTAAACTAATATATTCTGTAAGATTTGATCTTGGTTAAGACATTCTGCAAATAAAAATCTTCAAATTTCCAGAATGTGCACCAAAAAATTAAAACAAAAGGGATTGCACTCAGCATGGTTGCACACAGATGCACCCCTAAAGGGGGGGGGGGTCCATCGCTTTCCCCTCGGCGATTCGAAATCAGAACGTCATTTTTACTTCTGACCCATCTAAAAGAGGATTCCCCCTAATTAATTCGGTCTGACTTTAAAACTAAACAGTTGTTATAATTTAAAACTAAAGGACAGGGAAAACGAAGCAAATCTCAAATAGCTTTTTTAGAAATAAATTGAAATGAATTTTTCCTTTGAAGTCGCATGTACTGAATAATAAATACTTGTTCCAAAAAATTTAATGCCTTCGTGTTCAGATCTGGTCTAGGTTCATCATAGTAAGTTGAAAATGGTTCCAATGCGCTGGAAGTAAGTACCTATGTAGCCTTTATAGCCCTTCTGACCATTTTATGGAAGGGGGGAGGGGCAAATTCGTGCCCTAGCGCTTATTCTAGACGTAGCTCTGACCCCACAAATAACCACAAATCTTCCACCTGTCACCTTGAATAAATACAAAAAAGGTTGGAAAGAAACAAGAAACAAATTGTACAACCAAAGAGAGCAGAAAAATCACGTGGTTTACGCGAATAAATAATCAGCTTTTTTGTACTTAATTTATTATTGCATGGTATAGTTTCATCATTTCGCTCTGATTGCTCCGTCCAATGCCGTATCCAGGCGGGATAGGGGTTTGAACCCCTCCCCATCAAACATTTTTGTCCGACTCGTAAAAACGTAACAAATATGAATATAAACTTTTTTTGATGCGTTTTTAAAGTTTTCGGTATAGCCCCCAGAAAAAATATCTCCTCCCCCTCTAAAAAAAAAAATTCTGGATAGGGTCTTGGTTCAGTCACCTCAAAATTTACCTGATAAAATAAGAAGCAGGATTATTTAGTAACATCACAACTTTAACGTAAAGAAACATTTTGAGTGTGTAGGCATTTAAAAACCCGTCCTCCCCAAAATTCACGGGCGGATGTAGAGCAAAATCTTGGGGGGGGGGGCAATATGACGAGGGTGCAAATAATTGACCAAATTGACAGATCTAGTTTAAAAAAAAAGAGAGGAAGCAGGAAAAAAAACAAGGAAATAAAGCGCCAGAAGAAATCTTGAGGGGAGTGAAAAGGGGTTCCCCGACCACCTGGATCCACCACTGTCAATATTAAATCATTTATTGAATTCAAGAAGAAAAAAAAATATGCAAATTTGCAGTAACTAAAATACATTAAAGGCTTGCACACAGAAAAAGGAAAAAGAAAAGAAAAAAGAGTACACAACATGTGGAATGCATGTCTCCGGCGCTTTTCTAAAGCCACTGATTACGTATCAGCCAGTAACTTCAGATTTTCACTGGTTTGTTTTTATATACAGGGTATTATCACAGTTCAAAAAGCTTAACTTATACTGCTTGAAGCTAACAAAGAGAAACACAAATTTAGTGGAACCAAAAACCCATTAACTGTCTAAGCATACTTAGATGATAATTGCTTTGCAAGTTCACTATACTTGAGGAACTTGGCATGCGGGGTTTCCTCAATGGGAGGGGGTTGGGGGCTTTGGCTGCTTGCTTTGCCATTGGCAGATTTGCCCGTGTCTTTAACAAAGTGGACCTTTGATAGATGATGTCTGTAGGTCCCTTTGCAGGCAAACTGGGTGTCACAGAATGTACATTTTATAGTCACCGAGTCATTATTAATGGCATCACTACAAGCCCAGCTGAAAGCTAATATTGCACCTCCTTGACCACTCGACCTAGGTGGTTGCACAGTGTTTTCTGTTGTGTCACATAGTTTCTGTAAAGCAGCTAAGGGATGGGCCTTCCCTGGAGGCTTAAGGTTATCAATCATTGAACCTAATGCAGAAAGTCCTGATTCAGATCTTGGACTGGGAGGAAGGATATTACTTGCTGAGTGATCACTCGCTGAACTAGGAGAGGGACTTGGATTTTCTAGCTTGGTAGGTAAATCAGTTAGCGGTGATTGTGATTTCTGTTCCTCAGCATCCATTTTCTCTTCCTTTATTAGGGGACTTGAGGGTTTTATTTCACTTCTTTCAGAAAAAGAAGTTGACTCACTTGCACTTCGATGTCTAGGTAGCTGAAATGAAGCTGAATCAATAGCTGGTCGCGAAAATTCGGTGGATACATCTTGTTCTACAATAATAGTTTTCTTTGGTGTATATAAGCTTCCACCACTAGAGGTACGTCGAGAACTATCGAAACTCTTTTCTATCAGTTTTTCAAGAGCATTCAACACATTTGGTGGTTCATCAACAACTGAATTTGGGCTTGCGCAGGTCCCTTCGTTACTACTCGGCCTGGACACATCTTGAAGATTACTAGGAGAAATATTTGATACGGATGATAAGAGCTTTTCATTTTGCTCCCGACCACCTTCATCACACTTTTCATCACTGTCTTTATGAAAGTCTGATTGAGCTCTTTCTATTTCCAAGAGTTTTCGTACTGGCAGCGCCTTTTTTCTCTTGTCTCTTGCTGCTCGTCGTTTCCCACCAGTTTCACTTAACGATCGCATGATATGTTCTTTATAGTGTGAATTTTTTACCATGTGATTGCTAAGCTCTTTCAAACTTGAGAATGCTTGATCACAAACTTTACAAGTTAATACGGTATTTACGGGGTTCAAAGCATTTGTTTTGTCATCGGTACTTTTCCAGGAGATGATTTGCTCCTGTGATATAATATTTGTATAATGCTGCGTCTGTTGCATATGAGACGTCATTTCTGCTAAGGATCTAAAACTCTGTCCACACCACATGCACTTTAGAATTTGTCTAGTCTGTTCAGCTCCTTTACCAAGCCATACATCCTGACCGCGGACAAGTTTACGCGGAAGTTGTACTCCATCTTTAGCAGTATCAGCGTTGATGCTGTTCCGTGGGCTTTTATTAGAAGTTGTTGAAGATGTAGAAGATAAGCTGCTTGGCGACTGGCTGGCGAGTGCAGCTGTCATACCACATTGCTTAGATTCACGCATATGAGATGTCAGTGCTGCCAGAGAATCAAAACTTTGCTTACACCATACGCATTTTAGCACATCACGAGTCGCATCACCACCTTTACTAAGCCAGTGATTTTGCCAAGTTGACTGACGGCTAGCGGTTAGTCGTTCATTAGGCAGTCGGCTTAGCTCACTCATACGCTCTAGAGCGTGGGTAGCATCAGCAGGAGAAACATTCGCTGGAGCTATAGGTGATATAAGAGACTTTAATCCGTTCTTTTGCGGAAAGATAGTCTTATCAAGGCGAGGAATTTTAGCCTCTTGAATCTTATCTGGGAGTGCATCCTTGCGTTTATACGTAGAAAGATCAAGAGCACCATGATCAACACTTTCTAACTTCTTTTCAATTATTTCTTGTTTTGTCTCAACAGGGGAAGGAGTTCGCTTAGCCAAGGGTTGTATTGCTTGCTGCTGGTGTGTTGCAAAGGCAGTTAAAAGAGGGTGACCATAGGGTAGCCCTCCAATGCCCAGAGGGAAGTTCGTTGGCATAAAAACACCGTTATTAGGGAGAAAACCAGGAACTCCGGCCCCAAAAAGAAACGATTGGGCTAGGGCATCCATGGGAAAGCCAGAAGGTAGAGTTGGTGGTAACATGCTCCCAAACAAACTTGCAATGTGCTGTGTCTCAATTTGATGGACTTCCCCTTCCTTTCCGTAACTTTGAGAAGCATCTTGGGGTTCCCTAGAAGAAAAAGGAAACTTTTAGGAATTAATCAAACGAGCCGAACAAGATCGGATAGTAGAAGGTACGCGAGTTTTTGCATATAAGTCAATTATAGGTGTCAATAAGATATCAACTGAATTATTATTCAGATATTTACCTGGCTAGTGATCAGAGAGAAGAAATAGCCATTTCTATATGGCAATTTAACTCAATAAAGAAGTTATCTAAACGCTTTTTAGGTATAGGCAACCTCCTATACAGTGATATCGCCACCGAAAATATTAAAAAATTCAAATTATCTTACGGATATTTTATCTTTAACGTTACTTTTACATATGCATTTTTCTACGGCGAATGACAGGCACTTACGCAGATTGGAAGGAAACCTCAGTTCCATGCCATACAGCAAAATACCTAGGTTTTCCCAAGGGCCATATCGACGATTATTTTTTCAGGAGGGGGGAGGGGGTACGGAAAATATTTACAGGACGCAAAAAATTCTTTTACATGCATGCTCGTAACTTTCGTACGAGTTGGGCAAAAATTTTAAAATGGGTGGAGGTTCAAACTAATTTTCCAAATTACATCTTATATATACTCTACACAATATATTATTTCCCCTGTTTCTGATTTTTTTTTTTGAAGATGCACCTTATCTTTGAGAATCAGCCCACTCAAAAATAAATTCCTGCTTACGCGCCTATTGTGGAGGCCTTTAAAGGAACATATCTCACAAACTTCTGTCCAATTACTGCAATTATGAAAAACAAAGTCATCAACTTATACAATTAAGAAGTATCTTTGCACAGTTATGAATAAATAATTAAAATCAGAAAATATTGCCGTTCGGTTTCCCCTTTCTGTCAGACAAGGAAGGGCAAGCCGGACAAATTAGGCTTACAAATGCGAATCATATACAATCATTATGCTACCGAATTTCCATTATAAATGAGATTCCTTACTCGCGACTGTCAGTCATACACAAGGATAATTGTAGTCGTGGTTAGAATTTCAAAAGCTGAAAAGGTGGCAATAAATTCAAAAACCTTTCATTGCAAGAAATTGATATCCAAAATGAGAATTTGCCCAAAACAGGAATTTTATGCCACCAAATGTTTCCAATGCAAAGTTCCTAATTAGGGAAAAGTTCCTAATGCAAATTCTAGTTCTTTTATAAATGATCTTTTAATCTTCAATATTTATTTTTATTGTTCGTATATAAGGTATAAAACTATTGTTAAGTAGCAAAGATCAGATCTTAATTGTTTTCTCTCTCCAGGGGCACCAATTTACGGCAATGTAAGGGCGAATGTACTTTTAAAATCTAGGGGGAGAATAATATCTTTTTTATACTGAAAATACTGAAAAAGGTATTTGCAATGGAAATATGAAAATAATTATTTTTTTTAAATCTAGGGGGGGCAATTAACCTAGAGAGGAGTGAATGCCTCAATTCATGACGCCTTTCTCTTTATCTTAGCAATCTTAGATGGTATGACAGGAAAGAAAAATGGTCTTCAACAAAGGTAACGTCTTAACTGTTTTCTCTCTCCCTCTCTCTCCAGGGGCACCAATTCACGAAAACGTAAGGGGGGAATGTACTTTTTTAAATCTAGGGGCGGTAATTATGTTTTTTTTCAAATTTGTTCAATGCCAAAAAAAGTATTTTTAATGGAAATACTATAATATTTATTTTGTTCGAAATCTAGGGGGGCAAAAACCTAGAGGGGAGCGATTTCATACACTTCAATTGATGGCCCCCTCTCTCTTTATCTTAGTAATCTTAGATGGAATGACAGGAAAGAAAAATTGTTTTCTAGTCACCCAGCTATGTATGCCCTGAGGATGGGAGATAGGGGTTGTGTCCTCTTTAGGATATTGGTATTATCTGTTTTCTATAAATAGCCTACGCCTATTTTTGGATGGTTTTTAAGTTCTGACCAGTGAAGTTTCAACTTATCAAAAAGGCTAAAAAAAAAGGAACAAAATAGCAATGAATAACCAAAAATATCCCAAAAAGTTTGTTGACAATTGAACCGTAAATTCCGTTTTTATTTGATTTGACTAAACATGAACTTAAACATGGGGGCTGGTCGCCTGACGTCTTTTTTTATGAGCGAAATTTTTTAAGGAAAGCGACACTTTGGAGTACCCCAAGGTTTATAAGGACATAGTTGCCGTGCGTTGATACATTTTTCTATAGAAATATGCAATCGATATAAAATGAAAAGCTATTTTGCACCAGTGGTTATACATATGGTTGTTAAGATCTAAAGAAAAGAGCATACAAAGTTAATATTCAATTTTGTGCTAATTCTCGATTCAGTATGTTTGGTCTAATTTTGTTTCGCAGTATCAAGATTTAAATTTGTAGGGTTTGATTTTTCGGCCTGAGGTAAACCCAAAATGAGGTTATGGGAACATACAGCTTACGTTGAAAGAGAATCTGCCTATTTAGGCCTAAATTTACATCTCGTAGCAGTTGCCAGCCCTCTCCACTCCCCTCCTGTTACTATCCTTAGTTATTAGTCACAAATTTTAGTGATTTTTCCCTCCTTGAAATGTTTTCCTTATACCAAATTTTACTGATATCTTTGTGACTGTCTAGTTGGAGTCGTCTGGTTCAAAACTAGCAAAACTTGTATTTGAAACCACTCCAAAATGAAAAACAGTTGAGCGGTGTCTTTCAACAGAATATAGAGAGAGGGGGGAAAATTCATTGTTCAAGGTTTAAGTAGAAAAAGTAGAAGTTGAAGTTCAAAGTTTTTCAATAAAACACCAAAAAATAATTTTTTAATGAAATTACCAAAGCAGAATTTTTTTTTAATCTAAGAGGGATACAAGGGGTTACTCTTTGTCAGAAAGTCGTCTTTTTGAGTTGTTTTTGTCAATCTTTTTCGAGGTGAACACTCTTTATTGGAGCCTGCCAAGCATTTCAGAAATGTACCAAGCATGGCGGAACTGTGCAGCACATGTGGCATTCCAAGATCTACACCAGGTGGTGGGAAGTCAGCACCCTCTCAGTTGGATATTCATCCTTTTACAGGAAACTTTTTAAAAGCGGTGAGTAAGTTATGAGTCAAATAGCTAAATGAAACCAAGACTCCAATGAACTCTCGTGAATGGCATTACGCAAGTCTAGAGATATTGGGTATTTTTTTGTTATTTATTAGGTCCTTCTTTATTGGCAACCTTGACCGTCCTCTCTCTCCTCTAGGACAACAATTCATCCTCCCTTAAAGGTAAAAATTGTAAAAGGGGATGTACAGCGGAAGAGGTCAGTTATTCAACAGCACTCCATGGTTAGACCAAGATATTACAGATTTTTTTTTTTAATTCAAAATTTGACAAATTTCGTGAAAAATTCCCCCTACTTCTTTCTCCCAGCTTGCCCCTTTCTGAAAATATTCCGATTGGCCCCGTAGACACTGTCGCCAAACGATATTAAGTTAGAGATACATCGATCAAGTGCTCTAAAAAATGATTTGGGTTTGAGTTTTTCCTGTACAAAATACAAGTCAAAAGTTCTGGATTCTATGACTCCAGAGATCGCAAGTAATAAATATAATGGCACATTTATATCTGATACTAGCTGTTGGGGTGGCGCTTCGCGCCACCCCAACACCTAGTAGGTGGGGGCGCTTCGCAACCCCCACCCCCCAAGCCCCCCCGCGCGCGTAAGTCGTTACGCGCCATATTAGTTATGCGCCATTGTAGTTGTGTCCCTGTGTCCCACCTGTGAATATAGATAGATATATATATTTATGTTTTTAACTACGTAAAACCTGCGAATATACAACATTCTTCGCTGTCCCATTGTCTGTACATATAAATAGATTGTCAGGTTTACCGACTCTTGAACATGCAACATATAATTGTCCATGGGAAAAACAATCCGTATTCAGATCTATACCTCATTATTCTAATGATTGCCCTTGAGCTTTGTTGATGGTGATTGCTAATCAAACATTCCCCGTGTCCCCATCGTCATTTATATATCCCCCTGTGCCCCCCGGCGTCCCCGTTGTAGCTGTGTCCCTGTGTCCCAGTCGTCATTTATAGTCGACAAACATGACGTCAGTCGACACACAAACATGACGTCAGTCGACACACACATCCCAGTCGTCATTTGTGTCCCGGTGTCCCAGTCTGTAATTTCTCTTTGAGTGTCCCGGTCGTCATTTATATTCCCTGTGTCCCGGTCTGTATATACATTCGTTTTTGAATTGGTATATATTTTGAATTGGTATATTGGTATATGATAAAATAAATTTTTTGTTTTTTTTTTCCTTTTTTTCTTTTTAGTTTTTTTTTGGTTTTTACCTTTTTTTTAGCTTTTTAGTTTCTTTTTCTTTTTTCTTTTTAGTTTTTTTTTGGTTTTTGCCTTTTTTAGTTTTTTTATTTTATTTTTTTTAGTTTTCTTTTTCTCCTTTATTTTTCAGTTTTTTGCCTTTTTTTAGTTTTTTCTCTTTTTCAGTTTTAGTTTTTTTATTAGTTTTTAGTTTTTTTTTCTTTTTAGTTTTTTGCTGTTTTTACCTTTTTTTTAGTTTTTTTCTTTTTTTTTTCTTTTTTATTTTTCAGTTTTTTGCCTTTTTTTTAGTTTTTTTGCTTTTTTAATTATTTTAGTAGTTTTTACCTGTTTTTTAGTTTTTTTTCTTTTTTAGTTTTTTTTCTTCTTTTGTATTAATGCTAAAGCCAAGGTTCGAACCTGGAACCTCTCGGACCTAGAATCTGGAACATAACGCTTTACCGACTCGGCTACTTCGGCGTGAATACATTTACCTTTTTTAGTTTGTTTTTTATTTTTATTTTTTTAGTTTTTTTTCTCCTTTATTTGTCAGTTTTTTCCTTTTTTTAGTTTTTTTCTTTTTCAGCATTTAGTTTTTTTAGTTTTTTACTGGTTTTTAGTTTTTTTTTCTTTTTAGTTTTTTTTGTAGTTTTTACCTTTTTTTAGTTTTTTTTTGTTTTTTTTCTTTTTTAGTTTTTAGTTTTTTACCCTTTTTTTTAGATTTTTTTAGTTTTTTTTAGCTTTTTTAGTTTTTTTTAGTATTTTCTTTTTAGTTTTTTTGTAGTTTTTATCTTTTTTAGTTGTTTTTCTTCTTTTGTATTAATGCTAAAGCCAAGGTTCGAACCTGGAACCTCTCAGACCTAGAACCTGGAACATAACGCTTTACCAACTGAGCTACTGTATTTGTATTTGTATCGGATTAACGACGCTTCTTGACTACTAAGGTCCCTGCGTCGGCCCTGTAGTGCATTCCTGCAGCATGGTTCGATCTCTGGGTCCCGTATTACCACGCTAAGGTCAAACCCGCTGCGCCAACACAGGTAGCTTGAATGCATTCGTTTTTGAATTGGTATTGTGATGAAATAATTCATACGTCATATGCGGACAGTGACGTCACTCGACACACAGGCACACAGACAATTTATTTTTATATATATAGATGATGTCATTCAGCATATAGCTGCCAATATCAGACAAAAACTGAAACCCAAAAGTTGTGATTCGGGATAAAAACGGAGAATTACTATAAAGGATAACTTTGATCAGTCACAAGCGTCAGTTTCTTCGATGCTAATGGCCAAAATCTATTCAGCCGAAACACCGCAAATCACTCAACATTTCAGGAACTCTTAAATAATAGTGAAAAAATTAGGAGGCAGCAACTTGGCAGCTGGAGTACACCACTGATTGACGAACTTTTTTCCTCTGTCTCGAGGGTATGTTAAAATTGTGAAGGTTCTGTGGATTTCTCGTAAACAGAAAAGCGTTAACTTTTCCGGAGAAAAAAAAAATGCATTTGCCACTTCTTTTGTCACTCTTGTCAGGAAGAAACAGATAGGCTACTTGTGAAAAATTTTGTGACTCAAAAACAGCTTGTTCTTTTTGCATGCTTATAATGTCACGCGGGGTAGCCAATCATGCGGAGTTCAGTTCTTGTTATTGGCCCCTGGTACACAGAAGAACCAATCAGGTGTTAAAAAAGTCGGGGCAATTTGTATCTCCAAAAACCTCCCTTTCTAGCATACGCTATAGGAATAATGTCACATCACTGAATTAAAAACTTTTCTTTTTCTCGGTTTTCTCAAATTTTCTTTGTTTTCTGTTATCTTAAATTTCTTTCTTTTCAAATTTCAACAATTTTCTTTTTCTCAAACTTTTCGTTTTTTGGGAGAAGAAAACTTACAACTTTTTTTGTTAGCACAGAAAAAAAGAGGGAGTACTTAGGAAAAATCTTGTGACGCAAAACTAGTGAGTCTTTAATTGATCAAAATGTCAGACAGGAGAACCAATCAGGTCAAATTTAAGTTTTTATTTTCTTTTATTGGCTCCTAGTACACAGGAGCACCATTACGTGTTAAAAAAGATGGGTCATTTGTCTCTTCGGAAGTCTCTCTTTATGTCATACCTCAAAGGAATAGTTTGCTAGCCCTAGTAAACTAAGTTACAGACACAAACCAATCATCTTAGAGGACTTTTAATTTTGTGTTTGGGAGTAGGTTTAGATTTCTTTATGCGCAAACAGAAAACCAAATTTTACTATTTACAAAAGCTGAATTTATGAAAAACGTTTTATTCGGGTGCAGCAAAGATACAAGCCAGTAACTTCAACCTAAACACAGCAATAAAAAATGAAAAAGAGGAACACAACAGCTAAACAATAAAATAGACTTTCAACAATATCATTCACTTATCATACCCATAACACAGCCATTACCTCCCTGCCACCGCATCACCTTTCCTCCTGTAACCCCACCTCCCTACCACCCTTCATTCCTACTACCTTCCATCACATCAGACCATCGAACTCAACCTTCAAAGTAACGATCTTCCCCCTCCCTACCAACAGAAAAAAATACTCATTTTAATAACTACTCTTTTACTTTCCTCTTAAAATCTAAAAGATGTTTAGCCGTCCTGATGCTCAACGGTAACGGATTCCACACAGGAAATGCAAGAAACTGAGATCTTAATCCGGACCAACGTTCAGCAAATTCAAAGAATTAAGACAAGCAAGGAGGACGAAATATTTTTCCTCGGTTCTCATGAAAGAGTATAGACAGATAGATAGATTTATTCACACGAAAGCCCTATTGGTCCATGGTGGCACACAACAAACAAGCAAAAAAAAAACAACAAAACGTAAGCTGACAAAACACTAAAATTGATTATTCAAGAAGATCTTCACGATACCTCATACCTATCCGGACGAACGTTCCAATATTATTCATATCTAAATAACACCTACTTTTTTAAATTTCCAAAGTCCAATCCCTCCCCCGACCTCCCAAATATTTCCAGCCGCCATTCCCTAATTTCTTACATTCCCCTAAAAAATGATGCAAAGACTCATCCGTTTCTCCACACATAGGGCAACTGTAAGGACCATCCCTCAATCTAGCACTCCCTAAATATTTCCTTCATTCTCCAAGAGGCAACAAATTACCCCTCACAGACCTTACCCATACTAAATCTTCTGGACGTAACTCATTTTTAGATAAAATTCTTCGCCCAGTTCTCCTTTACCTCCGCATAAAGACCCAGGCATGATGAGGCGGCCTTCTCAGCTTGCCAAACCTGAACTTCCTGAACCTCTAACCTAGTAGCAACTAACCAAGATACAATCCCTACCATATACGCGACGTTTTTTCTGTTTTATGCCTATCATTGAGCAGGCTCTTTGGCAAGTTTAGCAAATAAAAAATTTAAATAAGCACCAACCAAGACGCATGTCAGTAGCCATTCTGCAAAAGCAGTAAAAATGTATTATTCTGACTCACACTCAATTAGTTTTTATTCGCTGATAGATGGTGAACATTTATTACATCAAATACGAAAGGCTTTTAAACAAGAAAATTTATGTTCGTCAAAGAACCTGAGCGAGTCGCCGCTCGGGCGCTCTGAAGAATTTCAATTAGACCAGTTGGCAACATCAATCCGCCAATTCCGATGTGACAGCCATCAATCTAACCTTTTTTGTGTCGAATCAGACGTTAGTCATTCGTCATTTCGGATTCCTCATTTATTTTCTGGATTCGACATTAGTTTCAAGTAAAGAGCCAAGATGAATTTTCCCTTCGATTTATGTCATCAAAGGATTGATACCAATCACATCAATATCGACGGATTGATAAATAATAAATTGGGTTTCAAAAGTTCTTCTAAATTCACTTGGTTCATTCAAGTTTTAACGGTGAACAGTTTATTGTTGGCAACCGTCCAACGATAACAGCAGGTTTCTTTAAAAACTGAAAATCGCAGTTTACTAAGGCTTTTTTATGGTTGCTTCAAAATTATAAAGTTTTTAGGGCAGTACCATATTTTTGTAAGTGTTGTCACTTAGAACCGTAAAAATAAATAAGCAGAAACTAGGCCTAACTATTTAAATTTCACAGCATCTCATGTTCGTAATAATTCAAACATAAACATTTTTTTTATTACCAAAGGTAAACTTCAAAATAAATCTTCACCTTTATAAGCGGTTTGGTGCCATGTTTTTTATTTCACTCGGTTTTTGCTGATTTTTACCCAAAAAATAATTTTTGAAAAATCAGTTTAAAAAATCAAAACTACAGGATTGAAGGAAAAAAAATGCCAAAAAATATGCACAGGGAACATATCTCTTAACATAATTTTTATACGAATCAAAACTTCTAGCGCAACAGACCGTTCAATGTTTTTTTTATTGGAAAAAAGTCCAACGATGCTTAGCTAAACTAGATAACTTTTTCGTTTTTTATTTTTCTAAAAATATAAAAAAAATGAAAAAAAAAATGATCCTTCAGTGCTCAGAAAAAACAAAAAATAAAAAAAAATCTAACCTTTTGAAATATAACTTCACGAAAGAGTAGTGTCTGTTCTCCTCTCGTGTCTTCTCTTTAGTGCCAATCCTCTTCTCGTGAAGTTTACTTCAAAGGTTAGATTTTGTTTTTGTTTTTTATTTTTCCTGAGCACTGAAGACGACTTGGCGGAGGTCCTTGTCAAAATGTCTGCTTATTTTCGTTTCACATTTTCCACTGGCTGACACTACCCTTCTTTTTCTCGCCTATTTGATTTTATTTTTCATTTATATTTTTTCTTCTTTGCTTTATGCATGATGTATATAGCCAGTATGGTCTTGTGTGTATTTAAGTAAAACTAAATTATATACAGATGCCCAGGGTATACCCTTTTGCCTCTTTTTTTTGCCAAATGTAAAGCAAAAATTAAAAATAGATAACGACAAAAACTGGAGTTGCCTCTTTCAAAATTTCTAATAGTTTTTGGCATAAATTATCCCAAATTTTTAGAAGGTAGCTTTTTCTCAATTTTATTGAATAAGAATACAATGAAAGTATTTTCCCAAAGGAAATACCCAAAAAAGTTTCTTTTCATAATCTAGGGGGTTGGACCATACCCCTACCACCCCTTCTTTCAACTGACGCCGCTGTTTGTAGGGGATAATCATGGAGAGCCACAGAGACTTCTCCAGAAACGAGATAAATGAAAAATATCTGCACGAGCGAGGCATAGGCCCCCTCTTTTTGGACAACTTACTTACGAAATAAGCAGTATCTTCAGCGCAAGCTGTAATTGGTTTCGCTAAATGTTTATTACAAATTAAAGTAAACCCACAAAGAATCGGCAAGTAAAGGTAAGTAGGTAAGTAATACCCCACAATAGGGAAGTAAAGAATTACAATAGAAATCGTAAAAAAATTGGTGGGGGGGGGCAAGGATTGATTATATTCAAGTAATGAAAATATTATGTCGTTTTAGATTTTCTTTGTGATTTCTATCTGAATAAATACTGTTCTTTTTCACTGTCTTATTTTGCTCTATTTTATCACTTTTTATAACATTTACTTTTTATTCGATTATTTTCTTATTTTATTTACTTCTATTTGATTACTTTAATTATTTTATTAGATTGCTTTTACTACTACATTTCTTGAACAAATCGTTACAAATTTTTATACACGAAAAGTACATAATTACAATAGAAATCGTAAAAGACCTTGGGGAGCAGGGGCCGATTATTATGAAATACTGGAAATGTTGTTTGATTTTAGATTTGTTTTATGATTATTATCTGATTAAATACTGTTCTTTTTCACTATCTTATTTTACTTTATTTTTCACTGCTTTTAGCATTTACTTTTTATTCGATTATGTTTTTTACTTTAAATACTTTTATGTGTTATTTATTTCATTTAGGCTGCTCTGTATTACAGTATTTTTGAACTGACCGTTATAAATTTTTATACATGGAAAGTACATAATTACAATAGAAATCTTAAAAAAAAAAACAAGATTTTGGGGAGCAAGGGCCGATTATATTGAAATAATGAAAATATTTTGTGACTTTATATTTTTTATGATTATTATCTGATTAAATGCTGTTCTTTTTCACTATCTTATTTTACTTTATTTTTCACTACTTTTAGCATTTACTTTTTAATCGATTATGTTTCTACTTTATTTACTTTATGTGTGTTATTTATTTCATTTAGACTGCTCTGTATTACAGTATTTTTAACTAAACAGTTTATGCTTAGGAGCGTTCATTTTTAAAGTCTTTTGATTGATACGATATAAATGATAAACGAATAGAAAAAGATTAAGGCTAAAAAAGAGATGGTTACTTCATTTTTATTTTCGATTAGTTTGCTTTTATATTCTTGTTATTTTAAGTTTTTCATCACAAAAAAAGAAAGAAAATGCTAGCTAACCTTGATGCTACAGGACAATCGCCTTCATCCTTCGCAATTTCGCTTTTTTGTTCTTCTTCATCCACTCGCAGTTCTCCTTCATCTTCAGTTTTACAGCTTTCCTCGTCACTCTTGTCGTCCTCTTCTGGATGAGGAAATTGAGGAAGAATGGAACTTCCAGTTGCAGCAGCAGCTGCAGCAAGTGCTGCCATCTCCTCTTCCCCTTAAAAAAGGAAAGCTATATGATAATCAAAATATAATTATAGAATGTTGACTAGTATGGGTGCTCATAAATACACATAAAAATACGCTTGGGGGAAGAATGGAACTACCAGTTGCAGCAGCAGCTGCAGCAAGTGCTGCCATCTCCTCTTCCCCTTAAAAAAGGAAAGCTATATAATAATCAAAATATAATAATAGAATGTTGACTAGCATGGGTGCTCATAAATACACATAAAAATACGCTTGGGGGAAGAATGGAACTACCAGTTGCAGCAGCAGCTGCAGCAAGTGCTGCCACCTCCTCTTCCCCTTAAAAAAGGAAAGCTATATGATAATCAAAATATAATTATAGAATGTTGACTAGTATGGGTGCTCATAAATACACATAAAAATAAGCTTGGGGGAAGAATGGAACTACCAGTTGCAGCAGCAGCTGCGGCAAGTGCTGCCATCTCCTCTTCCCCTTAAAAAAGGAAAGCTATATAATAGTCAAAAATATAATTATAGAATGTTGACTAGAATGAGCGCTCATACACATAAAAATAGTCAAATTGGTCAATTTAGTCAAAATAGTCAATTTAGTCAAATTGGATTCTTTACGAATCAATTAGTGTTCGGTGACAGAAAGGTGAATTTCCATCTTTTGGTACTAACCGTTGTCATGAGGGTATAACCTTATACATGTACTGAATAACTTTGACGGAAGTTCAAAAATGGAAACGTGGGTTTTGGCTTCTGTAGAGCTCAAATCACAAGCCACTATTCCACATTCGGACGGCTGTCTAAAGTTATTAGGTCAAAGAAATGAATTACCGTTAGAACCGTGTAATTTCAATAACCTTTAACTCCAGTAAACGTTAAACACTCCACTTATAACTCCAATAGCCGTTAAAAAGTAACTCCAATAGAATCGCAACCGTTAGAATCGTAGTAACTGACAAAACACCATTTGAAAATGACGCCACCTTATATACTCCCTAGTTCAAGAACGACTGAGCAAAAAATATAAACAGAACAGTACTCAAATGTTTAGAGCCGTCAATTTGAACTGCTTTCAGCCGGGCGTCAACTGTCATTCAAATTTGATTGACGTCTGATTGACATCTAGAGGCGATAAGTTGTAGTATACTGATGACAATAATAGACTCTTGACTTTGCTATGGAGGCTAGTGCTAACATATAAGAGCTTCCTGGCGTTTTGAACTAGTCATATTAGAAAGAGTGACACGTCTACGACAGTCGCTGACTGTAGCACTAATGGAGTATCAACGAGAAGGCATGTCAGTGGTCAACAAAAAAGAAACAAAAAACCACTTTTGAGGTGTCAACTAATCACGATCTGCCAATAGCGTTGTAATTTTGTCGTTATTTCATTGCTGTTCCTAAAGGTCGGTATCTGACATTTTCAAACTTGTAGAATATTTACCGAAACCAACTGCTCAGCTTCATTCGAAGGGAAGATCGGTAGGTCAATGCTTGATCTTCCCCTTGAGAGTAGCTTAGCAATAATTTTCGGCAATTACATGGAAAATAATTGCCAAAAACCGACTGTTGAGCTACATTCTAAGGGATGATCGACAGGGCGATGCATGTTCAATCACACGTCAATCCTCCTTATTTTGGTGATATTCCCCTTGAGAGAGATTTGCAAGCCGCTTTTAGCAATTACTTCTAAAATAATTACCGAAACAGATTCCTGAGCTGCATTTAAAGGGAAGATCGGCAAGGGATTGCATGTTCAATCACTCTTCAGTCTTCCTTACCTACATTACTCTGATAACCTTCCCTTTGAGAGTAGCTTAGCAAACGATTTTTGGCAATAACTTCTAAAACAGTAGCATAAAACCGACTGCTCAACTGCGTTCAAAGGGAAGATCGGCAGAGTAATGCATGAACAGTCACGCTTCGATCCTCTTTACCTATATTACCTTGATGATCTTTCTCTTGAGGGTAGCTTAGCAACAGTTTTTGGCAATAACTTCTAAAACAGTAGCATAAAACCAATTGCTCAACTGCATTCAAAGAGAAGATCGGCAGAGTAATGCATGATTTGCTTGAGGGTAGCTTAGCAACAGTTTTCGGCAATTATATCTAAAATAGTTGCAAAAAACCGATTACTGAGCAACATTAAAAAGAAATATCGGCAGGGCAATGCATGTTCAATCATACGTCCATCCTCCTTATCCTGCTGATCTTGCCCCTGAGAGAAGCTTAGCAAAAAGTTTTTGGCAATTACTTCGAAAATAATTACCGAAATCGATTGCTGAGCTGCATTTAAAGGGAAAATTGGCAGGTCAAAATCTTCCTTACCTACGTCACCCTGATGACACTCACAGTTTTCTAGGTCACAAAAGGAGCTAATAAATAGTTTTGTTTCATAGGGACCAATAAGAGTGCCAATTCGTAGGGTGGCAGGTAAGGACCATTGCCTGCCTGGACTTTTTTCCTCCTCCCCAAGTAAAAAAATAGCTTGTTTTCGGTGTTTTCATTGAAAAAGTCTGAAAAGTAGCAAATCATCCTCTTACATTTTAAAAAATACATCTTGGGCCTCCCTATATTTTTACAAATTTTAACCGGCCACATGGTGACCGGAACAATTCAAGTTTTATCTGGAAAAAGTGTAGCCTTTTTTTATATCCACATGATCAACAAGTGTAATTTTTTAAAAAAGAAAAAAATGGGGGAAGGCCCAATCCTATTTTGGACAATTGCAAATAAATATTTTAATTTGAAATATTTTTGTAAGCATGATTTGCATTAGGAGGAGAATGCCTCATATATCATTCCAAGATAGCATCCTTATGCTACCTAAATCAAGCATTTAACTCTTACTTTTACAGTGATCTGTACCAAAACTTTAAGTTGAAAATTTCGTCAGAATTTAAGCACTGGTTTTCAATCATTTTAAAATATCAAAAAAACGTCACACTGTTCAAAAACATAATTACAGTAACATACAAACAATTTAATAGTAACCCAATTTTAGCTATAAAAACAGCAAATAAATAAGCACTATTTATACTGTTGCCCATAAGTATTTTAGGCGGACATTAATTTCAAGAGTGATTATCAAGATGGCTTTTTAAACTGAGACAATAATTGAAGATGAAGAAGAACCATTGTCTGTCTCTCATTGCTGTTAGAGAGTGATTATGAATAGATTGTAAATATAACCAAGATAAAAGATCAGCGATATATTAAGACCGTAATTTTTTTACTCCAAGAAATTTTGTAAAAAGCAAGAATAACAGTAATATTTTCTATATAAAATAGTCAATTATTAAAGCTTACTACTACTACTACTAATAATAACTCACTGTAGCACCAAGCCGCCTGAGGCCAACACAGCTACGCACGCTCCTCCTCCAACCTAATCTATTCAAGGTCTCCCTCTTTACACCCTGCCAAGAAGCTCCCGTTTCCTTTAAATCTTTATTTATGACATCCTCCCAACCCAGACGAGGACGACCCGCTTTCCGTGTAGCCCCAGACGGTTGGCCAAAAAGGACGATCTTCGGCAATCTGTCATCCTTCATCCGCAGAACGTGGCCTAGCCATCTCAAAGCTCGTAAAGTTTACGCTAACAATACAACTATACGTTCAAATTGTATGTAAAAAATAGACGTTAAATTAGAGGCAAGACCCATCACGGACACGTTCCATAGACCAGAAATAAATCTATGGTTTATTTTTTCACTATTTCAGTTCCAAAACATTAGATAACCATTTTTTTAATACCTATTCCCATTATTATAAGTACAGGAAAGGAATACTTAATCAGCTGCCTTTTACTAATAATTCATATTAAGCTGCGAAATTGGTTATGATCCCCGAAGGATCGTCCACTTTTTGCCACCTGGTGTAAGTCTCAGAGCACCATGTGCGCCAAACAGCTCCGCCACGTATGGCATAGTTCCTCCACTTTTGGCAGAGTCTTCGCAATGCTTGACACACTTTCACCACTTTTGGCACGCGTCACCTGGAGTGCGTGATTTTTAAGTGAACGATTCCTGGTGTCTCCTATTTTAGAATGAAGGTAATAAATAAAAAATTATATAATAATTATTAGTAATAGCTGATTTCTGGAATACAATGCCTAGATTACCCTCCCCTAGATTTTGATAATGCCTTTTCTTTTTCTGTAAAAAATGACAGAATCCCCTCCCCCAATATTTTGGATAGTACATTTCTTTCGTATCGTCATTCAAAGAAAACAGAGGAAAGTTTGTCCCCACCTACATTTTCTTGAATTGGGGCTCCTGAGGTCGGTCGATAGCTTCAACACTACAGTCCTAAACAGCTGAGTTTAGTCCAAGAATCGCTATTCCGTCACTCGTGCTTGCAATAATTTTCTTGCTTACTCATATATCTGTATACTTTACAAATTTTAGTAATAAGGGAAAAAATTATGGTAAAGCAGCAAAAACAGGGAAAATAAAACCTAATGGTTTGAGTTTGTTAAATGGAAACTTGAATAGCCATATATTTCTTTAATAATAGGATAAACCGGGAATCCAAGTTTTAACGAAAAAGACTTCCATTTGTAGTTAAGCAGTTTTCGGTAGTAGCTGGCACCAAATGAAAAACAAACAACCAGAAACTCGGACGAAAAATCAGCCAAAAATAAGCTAAATAAATATGAACCTAGCCAAGGTTCAATCCAGGGTAGGGGGTACCGGGTTTGAATCCTCCCTAAAGTTTTGTCCGACACGTTAAAAACGCAACAAATATGCATATAAACACATTTTTGATATATTTTTAGTTTTCTAGCCCCTCCCCCCAAAAAATCTTGGTTAAACCCTTGGGCCTAGCGCCAAACAGCTTAAGAAGCTGTAACTTCCCTTCCAAGATGTAGTTGTTGTGGGTATCAACAGGTTGTTAGTATTTGAATTACGGACGAAAAGCGCTGTCAAAATCTAAGTAACTGATTTGGCTCAATAATATTCACAATTGATAGTGGCAACTCAGACAAAAACTCTCCGAAACTTCAAAATTTTGAAGCAGCCAAAAAAAAATATTAGAAGATCGCACTTTTAGGCATGGCTGAATTTAAGATGGGTCTGGGGGGGATGGCATTTTTTTTATTTTGATGCCATTCGTACTTTAAAGATTACCTCAATCGTAAAGGGACCTCACTAAGAAATTCAAAATTTCCCGTGATCTAATTATGCCATTAGAGGAAAAAACTGGTGATTTTTTGATTGATAACAAGCGGCTAAGAGCTTTATAATGACGAAATACTGGTATTAGCATAAAAAATTCCACCATTTCGCTGATAAGGAGTAATCCTAGTAATCCTGTAACAATAAACACAGCGATATTGTTAGAATCGAACCATTTATTTTTGGATTAGTAAATGACATTATCACTCATTCACACTGAAATCTTGTATGCGGTACGTTTTATTAGTAGGCTAATGTTTAAAGAAAGAATTACATGACAAATCCAAATTCGTTACGCGTTTTATTAATAAGAAAGAAAAGATGTAGAAGATGACAATAGAAACTAAGGAAAAGCATATTTTCGCATATTTATTTTCACAGTTCAACGGGGCAACTCAGACGAAAAGGTAATACCATATTATAAACTTTATAATTTTGAAACACCAAACAGAAAAATCTTTTTAATATCCTCGGTACTTGAAGAATTACTTCAGTAATTGTAATCAGCACTCAATAAGAAAGTCGAAAATTCCTAATTATGCCATTAGAGGAAAAAAGTTTCCAATATTTTTTTTTTTTTATATAATAAGCGGCTAAGAGCTTTATAATGACGAAAGACGGGTTTTAGCACACAAGAAAATGCAATGTTTAGCTGATAAGCTGTAATCCAGCAACAATAAACATTAAAATATTTTTACAAACATCATTATTAAGTTTCTGTTTTTTAAGATTCTTCCCTCTTTTGGTCAACATTTATCATTATTGTAAAAATAAGACCAAATACAATGAAGCTTTTAAAATGGTTTTACTAGCAATTCACAGGTTATAGAATCTTAGCGTGGAAAAGGCGAGTACGGCGTTGAGCTTTACCTCACAATATGATAAGAAATCTCTCAACCCCTGATAAGAAATCCCTCTGTATATCTTGGCATGGAAACCTCCTGGAAGGCCAAGTTCAAAGCTAAGGGTAAAACGTAATAAAAGAGAGGTGCAGTCTTTATCGTTTTAGTTCCAGGGTTGCCACTGCACCTCACAGTGAGGAAATGAATGCAAGTGAAGCTGATTTTACCCTTTAGGTATAACACGTGGCTCCAGAAATTGCCAGATTATATGTTATTTCCTAATGGCAAACGTTACAAAAAGGCCTGTAACTTAAAAACAAAATTTATTTTTAGCTTTTGCAATAGTCTTCAGAGGCAGTTTTAGGGGGGAGACAGATGGGTCATTTGCCCCGGGCGCAGAAATTTTAGAAGTACAAAATTTCAAATAAACAGTCTAAAGGTTACAATCATTCTGTAATTTTTACGGTCTATTTTTATTAAAATAAAGTAGAGGGCGTGGTTGGAAAAATTGTCAATAAATGAAAATTTTGTTAAAATTTGACCTTAATTTTTTTTTGGGGGGGGGGGGGGGGGTACTAATCAAGATTTTACCCAGAACAAAAGAGAGGCCAGAACCACCGCTGATTGTCCTATATAAAATAGCCATAGAATTTAAACTACGAGGGACAGTGAAAATTGTATCTAATTGTTTAAATTGTTTAACTTACACAACCATACATGTTTTAAAAGATTAGAAAAAATTGAGATTAGAAATAGCTGAGATTTTCATCTTATTTTTTTTTTGAAAAGGATCTTTATATGAAGTTATGCAGCTTTTGGTAATTGGAGGCGCCAAATTTAGAGAAAATAAACGTGGGTAAAAATCAGCAAAAAATAAGCTAAAGACATATGGCACCAAACAACTTTGCTTTGAAAGTATAACTATTATTTGGAAGCAACAAGTTATTAATGCTCAAATTTTTATTGACAAAAAGCATTGCCAAATTCAACTTATTAGGTTTTCTTAATTGTTTTCACGGTTCAACGTGGCAACACTGAAGAAAATGTGACACTGTCGTTAACGCCCCACATTTTTGAAGCAGCTACGAGAAAAATCTTAGAAAATCGAGGTTCCTGAGATTTGAGTCAACTTCAGATGGGTTCAGAGTGTAAAAATGTCTTTATTTTGATGTCCATGGTATTTTAAGAGCGTTGTGGCCTAAATATTTAAACATTTTTTGTGGCCCACCCCTTTCGATATTAAAAAAATCCTTCTACTTAAAAAACAAGAGCTAAGAGCTCATATGGCCCTTGTGACGAGGCGAGAAGAGCTAAGAGCCAAGAGATCATATGGTATGAGCTCTAACAAAATTCTATGAATCAATAGATTGATTTAAAAAGGAAAATAAGAGGCTTAATGCCGGTCAGGATTTAAAATATGAGTTCTGAGTCACGATGTCCTTCTAAATATCAAAATTCATTAAGATCCGATCACACACTCGTAAGTTATAAATACCTAATTTTTTCTAATTTTTCCTCTTCCTTTAGCCCTCCAGATGGTCGAATCTGGGAAAAAGACTTTATCAAGTCAAATTGTGCAGCTCCCTGACACGCCTATCAATTTTCATCGCCCTAGCACGTCCAGAAGCACCAAACTCGCCAAATCACTGAACCCCTCCCCCAACTCCACCATAGAGAGCGAATCCAGTACGATTCTGTCAATCACGTATCAAGGACATTAGTTTATTCTATCCAACAAGCTTCATCCCGATTCCTACACTCCATGTGTTTTCCCAAGATTTCCCCCTCCAACTCCCCCCAATGTCGAACGATCTGGTTGGGATTTGAAATAAGAGCTTTGAGACATGAATTCTTTCTAAAAATTAAATTTCATTAAGATCCGATCATCTATTCGTAAGATAAAAATACCCCAATTTTCACGTTTTCCAAGAATTCCGGTTTCCCCCTCCAAATCCCCCCAACGTCACAGGATCTGGTCGGAATTTAAAATAAAACTTTATAGCACAAGATCCTTCTAAATATCAAATTTCATTAAGATCTGGTCACCCTTTCGTAAGTTAAAAATACCTACATTTTCAAAATTAACCCCCCCCCTCCAATTCCACCAAAGAGAGCAGATCCGGTCCGGTTATGTCAGTCACGTATCTTAGACAGGTTTTTATTCTTCCCGTCCAGTTTCATCCTGATCTCACCGCCTTAAGTATTTTCTAAGATTTCCGGTCCCCCCCCCCCCACTGCCCCCCAAATACGCTTGATCCGATTGAGATTTAAAATAAGAGATCTGAGTTACGAGGTCCTTCTAAATATGAAGTTTCATGAAGATCCGATCACTCCTTCGTAAGTTAAAAATACGTCATTTTTTCTTATTTTTAAGAATTAAACCAACCCCCCCCCCCCAATAGATCGGATCCGTTCCAATTATGTAAGTCAGGTATGTAAGACTTCTGCTTATTTTTCCCACCTAGGTTCATCCTGATCCCTCAAATCTAAGCGTTTTCTATGATTTTAGGTTCCTCCACCCCAACTTCCCCCAACGTCACCAGATCCAGTCAGAATTTAAAATAAAAGCTTTGAGACACGATATCCTTCTAAATATCAAATTTCATTGAGATCCGATAACCCGTTCGTAAGTTAAAAATGCCTCATTTCTTCTAATTTTTCAGAAATAAACCCCCCCCCCCAACTATCCCAAAGAGAGCGGATCCGTTCCGTTTATGTCAATAATGTATCTAGCACTTGTGTTTATTTTTCCCACCAAGTTTCATCCCGATCCCTCCACTCTAAGTGTTTTCCAAGTTTTAGGTTTCTCCCTCCCAACTCCTCCCCCAATGTCACCAGATCCGGTCGGGATTTAAAATAAGAGCTCTAAGACACGATATCCTTCTAAACATCAAATTTCATTGAGATCCGATCACCCGTTCGTAAGTTAAAAAATACCTCATTTTTTCTAATTTTTCAGAATTACCCCGCCCCCAACTACCCCAAAGAGAGCGGATCCGTTCCGATTATTTCAATCATGTATCTGGGACTTGTGCTTATTTTTCCCATCAAGTTTCATCCCGATCCCTCCACTCTAAGTGTTTTCCAAGATGTTAGGTTTCCCCCCTCCAACTCCCCCCAATGTCATCAGATTCGGTCGGGATTTAAAATAAGAGCTCTGAGACACAATATCATTCCAAACATCAAATTTCATTAAGATCCCATCACCCACTCATAAGTTAAAAATACTTTATTTTTTCTATTTTTTTCCGAATTAACCGGCCCCATTCCCCCCCCCAATCCCACACGGTCAAATCGGGAAAACGACTATTTCTAATTTAATCTGGTCCAGTCCCTGATACGCTTGCCAAATTTCATCGTCCTAGCTTACCTGGAAGTGCCTAAAGTAGCAAACCGGGACCGACAGACAGACAGACCGACAGACAGACAGACCGACAGAATTTGCGATTGCTATATGCCACTTGGTTAATACCAAATGCCATAAAAACTCTTCAAAAGGTATATTCTTTTACCATGTAACATCTGCAAATGTGAGGGGTTCCTTACTTTCCACAAACTAGTGTACATCTTAAAACGCCCATTGTTTCGTAACGCTTGGTTCAACTCCCACCATGTGATTGCGCCGTTCCACTATATTGTCTTTCTCAAACCATGCGGGGTAACTGCCATTACATGGCACGCACCACATGGTATATACAATTCTGTGAGTTGGAAAACCCTTATTGTAATCACACTATAATTTGAAAATGACTGCCCACTGTCAAGTTTCTAATAAGAATAGTTAAAGAAAAAAGATAGAGGATTTAAGTAATATCACCACATTTGTAGGCGTACCATTTGTAGGTGGAACTAAAAGCCTAAGTAAAACACAATCTAAATATTTCTCAGGTCTCAAGCTTTTCCCTGGAAACAGGAGCTTGCATTAACCTTCTAATTTGGTCAGAGCAAGTGATACAAAGAAGCCATTATTGTCAGATAAGCACCATAAGGACTTCTAATGACGTTTCGTGCATCTCACTCATTAAAAGATATACTTTGTGTAAATAATATCGAGCCTCCATTAATCTATAATGACTTCTTTTTGCAGTTAGAATAATTGTCACCGTCTTCAGATACAACTTGGGAAAGGATTATAGGATCCCCGATAAATTACAGAGGGGAGGGGGAATTAGGAGCGATGTGATATTCAGATACTTCTGGATTATCATGTTTCACCCAATTCAGATACGCTACCTTTAGGTTAGTCGTCAGTGCCAACATACCATTACCAAGATACATAAGAATTAAAAAAAAACTCAAGAAAGATGGATCCAACAATATCTCATTGTATATTGTACGTGTACACAAAACTATGCATACTTGCTAGGATCCAAAAATGGATCCTAGTAATAACAATATTCATTTGAAAAGTAAGGTTTTGAGCAATGTTTAAACATTATCTATATCAGGGTAGCCACAAAATTGTATAAAAAATGATATAAAATTGGATTTAAGTAACAAAAATAAGACCCATCTTACATGTTTTCTAATCATTATCCAATGTTGAAAAGCAGGTGAAGATTGCAACTTAAAAAAAAAAAAAAAATAAATAAAAAATGTAATTGGCGGTGACCCTAATCATTTAGGCGAAAGCTTGTCAGGATCCAATCAGGATAGTTAATCCGAATAATTTTAACCGATTTTTAATGATAATTTTCCTCTTTTCCTAAACAAAATGTTGAAATGTATTTAAACAAACTTATACAACGTATTTAAACATCAGAGAACACTATCTTGGAAGTCATGATGGCTTCAGCCACGAAAAAGACCAAGTTATGTAGAACTTCCATCCACATGGACAGCAATACTCGTTTCTGTCCACCGGAATTTCTTTAGTAAAATTATTATTAAGAACTTATTCAACAAAACTACAGTCCATCAAAAATTTTTATTAAATAATCAAATATTGGTCGGACATTTTACTCACAATCCAATATTTGAATCCTCAAGCAGAAAGCTGAAAAAGCAGGAAGCTACCAACCAATTTATAAGTAGCCTATTGGTATAGATTCTTTAACAGCAATAAATAACTTTTAATTTCCCTTCTAATAAACATCTGGAATTATCCAGGGAGAATATGGGTGGAAAATATTCGGGGGGATTTTCCAGGGAAAGTACACCAGGGGGAATATACCGGGGGGATTTTACAAGGGAAATACACCGGCTCTCAGAGAAATTATGAGGCACAAAATTAGAATAAAATAAAGTCCTTCTAACCTAACTTCACTTCTTTGGTGTGGTCACTATAACACATAAGTACCTGAAGTCCTTGCAGGTCTACTTCACGTCTACGAACTACCTTGCAGGTCTATTTTAATAAAATATTGAATATATAGAGGTGGTTAGGTATTTAATATACTGCATTAGGTATTTAATATACTGCATTCAGTCCCTGCACATTTTCAATAATGCATAATCAGTTTAGTAAAATACATACTCAGTTATCTAGATTGATTTGGATTTATTATTTTGCGTAAAATTTAAATTGACGCGGAAGACAAACTAATACTCGTCACACAGGTGTTAGGGGTCATCGATAAATATAAGAGTGACATTCAAAAGGAGAAAGACGAACGATCTACATGTCAGAGAAATATGAACAACATTGTGCTTCAAGTTGTCGATTCAGCGATCTTTGTTCATCAATTCCAATGATGTTTCTGCAAAGGAGAAGGGGTAAAAAAAATTGGACATGACCACCTGCTATTCTGGTGACGTTTGATTGATGAGTGATGTCAAAGGTGAGACTCTGATGAAATCAGATATATGGCCATGTCTTTCACTATGAAAAAAAGGACTGTATTCCCTTAATTTTGTCTCGTTCTTATCACAGAAAATCAAAGATGATCAGTCAACTATCAGCATCATATTTTTTGGTAGTTAAAATCAGTATCAGATTGTATAAATGTCAAACATATTTGTCATTATGTATGTTAAGAAGCTCTTCACGTGAATGATCCTTCACATTGCATTCTTGCGTTCCGTTCTTCCCTTCAGATCGAATCCCCCGACGATTTCAAAACCCTACGCGAGACCTTACGTCATTCTTACAATAAGGCGGAACAAAATGTAAGATTTTTGACGAAAAATTAAGAAATTAACGAAATTTCAACTCCTTTCTTGCGTTAGCGTGTTAAAAATAAATACATCTGATGAAATAAAATTTGAGTTTGTGGAAACTAAAAATACTTGTATTGATTTTAGACGTTCTGCTGATGGTGATTATGATCGTTGTCCATGATGATGCTGAACTTCCGTTACAACAAAATAATTTGCAGTGCGGAGGTAGAAATTTTGATTTGAAAAGAGATAGATGTGAAAGCTGAAGAACAAAATGTAATAGTCTTAGCATTAAGCCTAAAGCATTAAGCATTTAAAGAAAACATGGGAAGTAAATCGACAGATATTTCAGAAACTCAGCCTGGTCTAGAAAACAGCTCTGAGAAAGTTGTCTGAATTAAGGGTCTCAAATTCAATTGCTTGTTCTCAAAACCGCATCTAGAAATCTTTTAAAGAAAAGGACCGAAACCTTTGTCCGATTCGTAAAAACATAACAAAACTGCATGTAAATAAATATTTGACGTGATTTTTAAAGTTTAATTGTACACAACCCCCACCCCTTGAAAAATAACCCCCACCCCCGAACAAGATCTTGGATACGACCTTGCTTGTTTTCGTCATAATTTTCCAAGCTTGGCAAAACAGGCATAGTAACTCATGGGGAAAAACTGATTATACGATCGACAAGATGATTACGCAAGACGAGCTAAGAGTGAAAGATATCCCACCCACTACGACCTTATAATGCTTTCACGACTGGCTCGTTCCGAGGGGTCGCCAACTTTCCCATCTCGTGTAAATCTCGGAGCGCCACGTGTGCCACACAGTTCCGCAATGCTTGGTACAGTCCCCAAAAGCTTGGCACAGTCCATAAAACATATGGCACAGTTCAGCCACGCTTGATATGTTTTCACGTTTCACCACGCACCACCTGGAGTACGTGGTTTCTGAAAGTTGGCACCCCCTCGGGCTGGTCTCAGATAGTTTTGAAAATTCTCCAAGCCACCCAATAACTTTCGACTTTATAAATTTGTGAAGCGGGGGGGGGGGAATAATCTCTGAGGTGTGTTTTTGGACCCTTCGTCACAAAACTTAAAAAAATATTTGCTTAAACACAGTTTCTTAATCAACTCATCTGACAAATGGAATAGTGAGTATGTGATCTCACAATCAAAATAAACCAGGAATCAAAGGCAGGTAAGCTAAACTTTTTCCCTTTTCTGTTTCCTGCAACCAAATCATAGGAGCCAAACTTATTTTTCTCATATTAGTCTATACAGATCGGATCTTTATTTTACCTTTATTCCCCAATTTACCGGTTAGAATTATTCTTCAACTCCCTTATTACTGTCTGTCTATCTGTCAAAGAATGATTGTCAGTCGTTTCTATAATAATGTGCCGTTTTTTAATCCCGTCTTTTCGAATCATTTTTCTCCTAGACACTAATCCATCAAAAGCACATCAACTGACTGATTGAGTAAAAAAGTGATAGTCGAAGATTTGCATCCAAAGAGCTATTTTACCCCTTAGATAGCAGCAAAATTACACTTAAATGCTGCTTGATTGAACAACCTTTTTGCAAGTCTGAATTGCTTGACTTTCCAATATTCGGGTTATTCCATTTTACATTTTGATGACCAGAAAAACTGTCGATTATCGAAGAAGAAAAAGGAATTCATGATCAGTGATCAATCAAATATATCGACATCAAATTCTAGATTTTGCAGCTACGTTTCAAGTTTGCAACTACATACGCCAAGCCGTTTTGGCTAAGTGATGGACACGCTGGTTTGAGAATTCCTTGTCCAGGGGGCACAGGTTCGATCCCAGATATAGCGAATTATTTGGCTTGGGACGGAGGGTCAGTGGCAGGACTCTGTAAGCTTAGCCAGAGTCGACCCAACTCTAAATAGGTACCTGGAGAAATCCGGGGAAGGTAAGCAGGAAGGGTGTGCGAAAGCACAGGATGGTTGGCATTCAGCCCCCCCCCCCATTGCACTTCCTGGCCGAAGGACCATGAAACAGAGATCAGCACCGCTGGCCTTAAGGGTCTAGTTACGTCTTACTTACTTAAATACTTTTCAAGTGGATAGGATATCCGTATTTTCATAAGATAATTAGTTATATTGTAGTTAATCATCTTAGCAAAAAAATGAAAAAGAAAAGATAGACTTGGTACCAAGGCCGAATTCAGGAGAGGGGTTAGATTGTTTGAACCTCCCCCTTCCCCCGAAGTGTTAGTCCGACTCGTAAAATTGTAATAAAAACCGATTAAAACACAATTTTTATGCGTTTTTATTTTTTTAAACCCTCCCCCCTGAAGTAAAACCTTAGGATACAGCCCTGCTTGGTACGGAGGTAATGGTTGGAAATTTAGCGCATAAAATATGCTAAGAATGCATACAGTTGGGTGACAAAGAAACTGTGTTCGCGGTGACAAATCAGTATCAGAAAATTACAGCCAACCGATCCAGTGTTTACTAAACCACTCTTAAGAAAGGGGTTTTTCTTCAAATTGTCTAAGTTTTTTCATTTTATCTATAATGCCTTATCTATTGTGTGTTGCAGTAGTCGCAACACCATTCTGATATATGTTTGATATGTGTAGGGGTTCCTCAAGGCAAAGTTCTGGGACTGATACAATTTCTTATGTTCATAAATGACCTGCCTGAGGTGCTACAACTTCGTAAAAATATCTTTATGAATCTTCACTAACCTAATCTTTAGTAAAAAAAAAAGAAAAATCAGACGAGTCTGCTTTCCCTCAAAAAAATCTTATTTTATTAAAAGAAATCTTAGATAAAACTTTTCTGCCTAAACTACCTCTTATCTTCTAACATGGATGGGCTTTTGATCTCAAAAGCATTTTATGATATACCTTAAGCTGATTTGTTCACTTTCCACTGAGCAGCAGTGGCATTAAACTCAAGAACTGCAAATTCCATCTAATCTGTACGCCTAATTCTACCCACCTATCATAGCTGGTATAACTTTTAAATCTATAGTTTTTTTTAAATCGAAATGTAGAAACATGGTAGCCTTAAACCTTTAACCACACCTTAGTTTATGGGAGTACACATGATCCACTTTTAATGGAGTTCCGAGGGTTTTTCCAACACAGTAATGCACGGCCGTATCCAGGATTTTCCAGGGGGGAGGTTACGAAACGTTTTTTTGGGAGGGGAGGGTTTCCACAAAAACAACTAATAAACATCTACAAAATTTGTTTGTATTCATTTTGTTACATTTTTACGAGTCGGACAAAGATTTTAAGGGGGAACAAACCCCCACTCCCCCTGGATACGGCCTTGGAGCAATGGGTAACACCACAAAAAAGGGTTTTAGTCATTATTTTAAATATTTTGTTGGCAGGGGGTACTTCAAACAAATCTTAGGGAAAATAATTTCAAATACCCCACCTCCCTTAAATGCACACACTACTGGCCACCAGAAACAAATTACCCACCAACCAATGTTGGAACAACTTTTAACTCAGTAGTTTGTTTTTGTATCGAAATACATACACGTAGGGGTACGGAAGATTTCAATCATCAGCATAAAAAAATGATAACGCCATAGTTTATAGGATTACAGAAATATCCGACATTTAGAGAGGACCAAAAGACTTTTCCAAGGAGGGAGTATATCAACTGGAAAAATAAGAACTTGAAAGATTTAAATCTTTCCTTCTCCAAAAAAAAAATGAAGGCTTAATTATTTCAGACTCAGGGGCGATCGAATTTGAATCTTCTGGAAATGTTAATTCAGTCATTTAAAAGGTGACGTTTTTCTAACGTTCTGACGTTTTTGTAAATGTTTGGTCAATATTCCATCCATTAAAACAAAGAAAGTTCTACCGATTGAGCAAGTATGAAAATTCCCAAATTATTGTCTAAATTATGGAATACTTATCAACTTTGAAGCTTGAGTCTTCCAGAATCTTTTTTTTAAAAAAGGTGGCGCCTTTTTTGTGAAATTTTGGCCGCTTGAAAACATTTTTATAAGGACCCATGAAACGGTTATTGGCATGAGCAGAGTCTTTCTTGATAACTTAATTATTATCTTTTTCGAGAGAGTTCATTTTCGTCAAATGTCATTGCCAGGCAAAGCCCCTTTGCCCTGTCAAATTCATTTCAAAATGTGGCTTTGAATATGGTGCTAGTGAGCTTTGAAAAAGCTAATGAGATCCGTTGCAGTATTTTCTAATTGTGGAGGACATCAAAGGTTGCATCCTGTTTGATCCTTTGACAAGTTGTCTTTTCCAGAATGTTGCTGCTTCTCTTTCCTTCTCATAGTGGTTATCAGTGCAAGGTACAAGAAATCAAGATTTTTTTTCCTCTAATTTTTTTGTTTAATATCAGTCACAGCTTTGACGTCCAAATTTGAAATATATCACGTACGTTTTTGTAGTTGGTTGTACGCACGTGGTTGGTTATGTGACATGCAGTGAAGGTCAGCGGGTAGGGATAAACAATTATCCCTAAGATTTGTCTGAAGGGCACCCGCCCCCCTAAAACGGAAGCGAAATCGCGGTAACAACTGACTTTTTATCGTATTACTAGTTTCCCAGTGGGAGGAAAATATCCCCTACACATTATAGGCCCCCGTAAATGTGGTTGATATGCATCTGGAAACCCTGAATCTTATTTTCATAGGCGCATGCATCCAATATTTTAGGGGATTCTGGGGGTTTCTCAGAGAGGGGGAGGTTAGTCGAACTCCAAGACAAAAAAAAAGAGTGGATTTGCATAGCCTTCTAAGGCTGAACATTTTTTTTTCTCTGCTTAAAAATTTTAATCTTAAATTTTGGATGTTTCTTCCAAAAACGGATCTTTTTTCCAAGCACAACTGTAACCGAAGAAATACTCCAAATGCAAATCACAACATATCATAACCGACTATTTTGCGTCACGTTAAAGTTTATTTAGGCTAGAAATTTCTTAGGCTAAATTTCTTAGATTTAAAAATATTTTCAAAATTGGTTGAATATTTGCAAAAAAAAAACTTTATTCACACCTACTTTCAAGCAAAGTTAAATCATTCTCTAGGAAAAGTATAAGAAATGTCGTAATTCTGACTCGATTAATGGATAGCTCAGAGGCAGTTTTAGGGCTCATGGGGGGCACTTGCCCCGGGTGCAGAAACTTTAGGGGCGCAAAATAGCAAATAAATAATCTAACGGTTATAATCATTTTCTAATTTTTGAAATTTTATTTCTATTAAAATAAAGTCGTGGGTGCAGTTAATGCATGATAATAATTAACAAACTATTAATTAACTAAAATAATAAATTACAAAATAAAAATTTTTTATTTAGGTAGAAGAAAAGAAAGTCGTGTTGAAATCACAGAATTTGTCGTTATTCCGTCTGTCAAACTCTAATCTCTAATTTCGTCATTATCATCATTCCAAGCCAAAAATAATACAATAGTATGTCAGTATATTTGTTCATGTTAAAAGTTTAATGTTAAGATGTGAAAAGCATCCAAGCCAATAAAAGATTTAAAGTCAAGATTTTAGAAGAATAGGCATGATCAATGGGTTCCACAAAATATTGCACACAAAGACACAAACACACACACACACACACACACACACACACACACACACACACGTATATATATATATATATATATATATATATATATATATATATATATATATATATATATATATATATATATATATATATATATATATATATATATGTTATATATTATGAAAAGAGAAATCACCAGTGCAACAGCACAAACACATAAAAAAAAGACAGAAACTTAGCGTAACCCATAGCACCACTAGTGATCAAAGTTAGACACATAATCAATGTTTGGAGGGGGGCAAAGATGAAAACTTGGTTCCCCCGGCGGTATTTTTTGCCCCTCCGACCCTTAGCTAGTGCAAATTTCAACTTTCTGGGAGGGACACGTGTCCCTACAACCATCTCCTGGACCCATTCCTGCTGGCAATCCATTAGCACCGTTGGAGAAAACTCTGTCCAGTCTGTCTTAATTTGATTCCAGCGCTAAAATAAGAACAATAACGTTTTTTTCAAATCTTAGAAAATTCAAAACTGTAAATGTCATTTATCTGATGACAACGATCATCTGAAACAATTGGTGACTGTTTCCTCAAAATTATGGTCTAAAATAAAAACCAATGAATAATTTAATAAACTTAAATAACACAAATAATTAATAATAATAAAATAAGTAGAAAAATAATAATACCAATACTTTGTTATGCATGCTATCATCGTCTTTTATTAGTTTTATTATTATAATTTTCACTTTATTATATAACGTTGTTATAAATAATAATAAAATAAACTTCTTAATAGATAGAAAAAAATAAATAATAAGTAATTTGAAATGTAAATAATAATGAGAAATCAAACAATAACAAATTTATTAAAAGACCTATTACTATTAACCAATTCAAAATTCAGCGACGTTTACGCGATGACAATAAACACCCAACAGGTATCATACTGGGGACTCTACCAAAACGTGCAGTACCTTTAATATTTGAAAAAAATATCATTGTTCTCTAGCAAAAAAGGGACTTGTTTTCAATTTTTTGTTCTCCCTCCTAGCAATATTTTTGCAGCCTTTCGTCATATTAAACAAAAATGTGCAGGAAACCATGGCGACGCAGGCTTTCTAAAAGCCTACTTTTAGAAAACAGGCTTTTAGAAAGAGAGATAGTTTAATAAACCTTCCAGAAAGCCGCTTTTCCTGTTTGAAAAGTAATATTAGGTCTTTTAATCCTCCTCAGGATCATAAGACCCCTTGATGCAGCCAAATTTTCTCCTCACAATACAGAGGGCCGACTACTTTGAAATATAATTTCACAGAATATAAATTCATTTTCGAATACCGTCTGATCCATAGACCCGAGATGATGGACACTCAGTTACAACCCACAGTTTTCAGTTGGTAATTTCAATTCAAAGTTTTAGCTCAAAACCATCCATAGTAATACTTGAGAAAATTAAATTACAATTTAAGTGAGGCTACTTTTACTTGAATTGTACTTGGGCCGTAAACGTAGAGCGCGGAGGCCAAGGCACAGCCTCAGACAACATGGGGGGTCAGCCCCTAAGAAGCTAGGGTTTCCAGTCTGAAATGTTTACAAATATATACAAAAAAGTTTTTAGTACCAGAGTTGACCCTTGCCCCCTCACGCGTGAAATCTAAATTCTTTACATTTGATTTGGGCGACAGTACTTCCATCTACGTTCTCTCGGTCACGGACGGGAAAAGAAGACGAGCAGAACAGCAAAACTTATTATTTATTATTCATTAAATTTAAAAATTAAATTCAATTGTGTTCACTGGGCTATGTGGTTGAATCCGTTTACAAACATTTTTTATCGTTTATGCTTCTGAGACTTTTGTCTCGCTAAGTCAAAACCTTAAAAAGTTTTGACTTTCGTTATCTAACTCACCTCAAAAATGAAATAAGATACCAATACCTCACTTGTATGAGGGACACGGCATATCAAATATCATTTCCTTCAAGTGACATAATCTATTAAGACACCTGCCAGCCCGCATTACCTCATGGAACACAATGAAGTGTCAACTTAAACAAAAAGAGTTAAGTATCAATGTAGAAATCCCGAAGACGTATAATAGGGGGGATTAAAAGTCTCCATGATACGATCTTCTCCTTCTTCATCGCCGGGTACTTTAATGGATTATTTCCTGTTACTCATTGTTAAAAGTGAAACGGATCCCTGATCGATTTATATTCTAGTAATTATATGGGGGCTATGTTGAGAAATTTCCCTTCCAAGTTGAAAAAGAATAAAATATAAAACTACCTTTATATTTAATCAACTTTGCCTTTGGTTTATAACTTCTACAAATTATGTAATCAAATTTACCAAACTTACTAAAAATGTTTAAAAAAAGGAAAAGTTCAAGCTAAAGAGTAACAGCAACTTATTAGAGCGAAAACTGGCACTAGTGTCATAAAAATTCCCACGCCATCTACCGTTCGGTGGTGCTCGACATTTTATTTCAAGCTTCGTAATTATATTTTTGGGAAACTGAGATTGGACACTTAATAATAATAATAATTTATTTATAACCCACAAAGTACATTAAACTGTGGAGTAAACACACAAAAAAAAGAAAAAACAAGACAAAAAACATAACAACAAATTGTTAGACACTTTTTATTGTTAGACACTTTTCGCTAATTGCACTAATTTTGCCTTATCATTAAACTCGAAAAATTTCAAGAAGCGGCAAACCCTTTATGGCGTTGGTGAATTCTATGTCGACAATAGCGCCAGTTTCAACTCTTGTCAAGTTAAACAGAGCCGTATCCGGGGGCATGAGGTTGCCCCCTCTAAAAAAAAAGTTTATCCAACTCGTAAAGACGTAAAAATGAATATAAAAAAAAATGATGCGTTTTTTAATTTTTTTTTGTAAGACCCCCAGAAAAAATCCTTTTGTACCACCCCCCCCCAAGATAAGAAATTATGGATACGGCCCTAAAGTTAATCAGGCGACTTGGTTCAGTTCAGGCTTTCAAACAAACCGACAAGGTTCATGGCGTAAAAAAATAGCTAGAGCCGTCTGAACTCTCCAAAATAAAATTTTGGCTGCACTCTAAGTATTGGTTTTAAATAAAACAAATAGTTAAAAAATCGCCAGTCAACTCTATATTAACGAACAGTATTCATGTTGCTATAAAGATTCTTTTCTAGCCTTAAAAGAGGTAGTAACGGACTTTATATTTGGCAGCAAACCCAGGTCACCAAGATTTAATCCCCCTTTACTTGGTACTAAAACGTTACATTACGCACATATCATCGCTGTAATACTGGAAGGGCGTATCTGACAGTTTCACACGTTTGAGATAATAACCATTTGATAAGCTGTTCTCAAAGGGAGGATAATCAGGTTAACGTAGATAAGAAGGATCGCAATACGATGTACACTGCCCTGCAGATCTTTCCCTTTAATGCAGCTAATCAAAGCTTTTTTGGAAATTATTTCAAGTTGGAAAATACCAAATGCGACCAGGGGTAATAGCGATGATATATGTGCTGCACCTTTGTGTCAGATACCATAAATCTACAATGGAGCGAAATAAAGAAATGGAGCTCTCATTCAGGAGTTATATTTTTTATTTCGGCGAAAAAGAGGCAAAAACACAGTTAGCATTCCGCTCCATGGGCCCTCTACCCCACTCACAATTTTTTTTTATTTTCGGTGTTTTTCATCTATTATTCAATTTTCTCCGGGCTGGGCCATATCCAAGGAGGTTAGGGGATTGAACCTCCCGCCCCAGAAATTTCTGTCAGACTTGCTCTCGCAAACGTAACAAAAATACACATATATAAACAAAACACAGTTAAGAAGTTTGCTGAATGTAAGTTTGAGAAAACTGGTTTTATAGCCACAAAAACAAATGACAGGTGACAGAATGCGTTGGACCTGTATAATTTGGGCAATATATTCGCACATTAGGCACATTAGGGTGGGAAAGGGGGTTAAGTTAGGGGCACTATACAAACACCCCCCCGCTCTTGCTAATATGCAGATATATACAAATTATATGATTATATAAACTAAAGGTAATATTTCATTATGATCTAACTTCATTTCTTGGGCGTGTTACGCATAAATAACAAGGACCCTTTTTCTTAAACCCCCCCCCCCCGAGCAAAAATCCTGTATACAGCCATGGTGCCAGGTCATACTAAGATTTACACTACAACAATCAATTCCTCCGATCATTTTAGAAGCAATTCTTGTTCAATTAAAAAAGGACAGCAACGAAGTAAGAACAAACACATTTCTTAGCATCATTAACTGTAAACCCGCGGCAAATCTGCTCATTATTTTGATGTAATCCTGCGTCATCGAAGTGACCAAGCATCAGGATAATAAGGCAGCTAGATGCGAAATTTCGGGTCGACTTTATTTTTTCGTCATTTAGCTAAGACATTCGATTGACGAGGGAATACGAGAAAGGGGTGTATTATCGCTAAGAAAAAGTCCAGACTGTCAGGTGAAGTGGCCCATGAATGATGATGGGCGACAGTGAGTTGATCGACTTTGAAAATCTCAAATGACAGTGGTTTTTTCTTTGAGGATGAAAACCGGTCTAGAAGTGCCAAATATACCCGAGTAAGTCTGCAGCACAAAAAGGTGACAAAACTAAATAAATAGATATTGCTGATAATGACGCTGATCTCAATTCTGGTCTTAAAACTTGGCTACGAATTAACAGGAAAATAATGCTACTAATGGTGCTACTTACGCGTTATCCAGACCACGCTCAAGAAGTGAAGTTCGTTAAATAATGAAATATACCAAAATATAATGAAAATATGATAGTTTAGTAATAAAATTATGTAAACTACAGCAAAAAAATTTTGAAAGCAGACCGCCCAGAACACATTATATTAAATACCTAGCCTAATCGAAATACCAACTCTGTATATTATAAATTTAATTAAAATATATCTACAACGTAGTTTTTCCCTTGAGCCTAAGCTAATTGTCTCTGAATAAAGACAACTATAAACCAGTTATCTCAGATTCAACGAATATTTCTTGATTGTGTTCTGGTTAATACGGAAGTATTCTAATAGCTCAACGTAGCACAAAACCACCCACAACAATGCATCTGCACACACTCCTCTCCCCAAACTCAGAGCTATACTCTTTGGTCTTTCCTATTGGCTGTCTTAGGCCTTTAATGTTAATCCAACTTTATTTTGTTACCCTCATCATATTGTTTACCATAATCAAAAATGGTTATGAGTATATCTTCACAGTCCATTTTATAGAGTATATAAATAGTATTTTTTCAGATTAAAAAACGAAGTTTCTGGCCTGGAGGAGGGCAGTGGTTATTCTGGCCTCTCTTGTGCCCAGGAAAAATGTTGATTAGCCCCCCCCCCCTAATGTCTCCCAACCATTTGTAGACCAAACTTTAACAACATTTTCAATCATCAACAAAATTTTGCCAAATACATCCTCTACTTCAATGTAAGAAAAAAAAATTAAAAAAGTTACAAAATAATATTTTTCAGAAGCGTCATATTTGTTACAAACAAATCATCCTTTAGATATCCATTTGGCTTCCATGGGGGGACTACCCCTCCTGCATTTTATTGCAGATGTTCTTAGTTTAAGACCTAAAATCATGTGGATCTATAACTAATAATTTACACGTCTTAAGGTTTAAGCTCCCTGTGAAACACACGATTATGTCACAAGCCTACAGATGTAATCTGTAATGGATAGACAAGGTACTTATGCCATTCGAATCATTACTTCCATAGTTGATCCAATGGTTGTAGCTCTTGTGCCAAGAGCAAAATTTTGATTAGGCCCCCCCCCCCTGTCTCCCACAAAATCTTCAGGCCAAATTTCTACACAATATTCATTTATTAACGAAATTATTTTCGATTTATTAATTAATAAACAGCTTATTTCTTAATTATTTAATTATAAATTTATTATGTTAAGTATTATTACTTATTATATTTTTTTATTTTGTAATTTATTATTTTAGTTAATTAATAGTTTGTTAATTATTATCACGCATTAACTGCACCCACGACTTTATTTTAATAGAAATAAAATTTCAAAAATTACAAAATGATTATAACCGTTAGATTATTTATTTGCTATTTTGCGCCCCTAAAGTTTCTGCACCTGGGGCAAGTGCCCCCCATGAGCCCTAAAACTGCCTCTGAGCTATCCATTAATCGAGTCAGAATTACGACATTTCTTATACTTTTCCTAGAGAATGATATAACTTTGCTTGAAAGTAGGTGTGAATAAAGTTTTTTTTTTGCAAATATTCAACCAATTTTGAAATATTTTTAAATCTAAGAAAAAATTATTATAAATCTTAGCAATTCGGTAGATGGGTAAAGCTGGATGTCAGCAATCAAAGACAACAGTTGTCCTAAACCCAAAACCCAAGCCCTTAAACCCAAAAACCCAAAACTTTGCAAGGAACGTAGAATAAACATTGAAGTGGCATTCACACTACGAACATGATGATCTATCTTTGGTGGTTAAGTCACGTTACATTATGTAAAAACCTTTCACAATTATACAGGTCCTTGCAGATTGTTTATCACTATTATCATAAAAATCCTCATAGTCATCAAGAGCAAGCTATTCAAAAACTACAAGTTTGGGAAGGAGAGGGAGAACAAGCATGAGGGGACTAAATACTCTTCCAGAATGATGCTATATTGACTTTGCCGTAAGGTAAGATAAATGTAAGCAAGGAAAAATCCTAAGCAGAGCTAAAATCTCCTCGGCAATGCTTACGTTACGGACAGAATTACTCCGTAAGGTTACATAATGAAACTTTTACTTTTAAGTCATGCTAGTGGGAAAGTTCTTCTGTATAGTGCAATGGAACCATAAGGGTTCAGACTTTCAGTTAAATATAGCAGATCCATCGTATAGTTTTAGGGGCATATACCCCCCCCACAAAAAAAAGACCGAAAGTTGCACTAATTACAGGGTCAGAGGGGGCGAAATATGCCAATAGAGAAGACCAAATTTTTATTGGCACCTCCGCCCAAACATAAATTGGGTGCCCGGCCTTGAATCTAACTTATAAGAGCGAATGACAAGTTTCAGTAAAATCTTATTATGGACCTCACTATGTAACGCTATGCAAGCTGCCAAAAAGTTTCAAACCTTATTTATAGCATAATAAAAAAATGAAATAAATGCTACAGAATTCATAGCAACGTTAAATCGCTTATATGACGACCATAAATCAATCTGGTGTCAAACCTGAGTGAAATAAAATTTCCACTCATTTCACGAAACATTCGTTAACGGTAAATTTGATTGTATACATTTCGCTTTTCAGCTGAAAGGTGTTTGAAGTATAATCTTCGGAAAGAAAAAGGAGTGATTACAATATCGTTTTTTACTGCAATTTTACTGCCAGTGTATATACTAACGAAGCTAATAAGTAGGTTGTAGATCCCAGTTGGCTATTTAAGAATTGCAGCTAACTAGGATAAATATAATCAAAAATCTTTAAGTAACTTATTTTTTATATTAGTGACAACTCTCATTCTGTTTTATGTGAGGGGGTGTTCACTTTTTACAACCATTTACACCGGCTAACGTAAGCTACGCCTGGTTGGTTCACCACGCCCGGCGTGAAGTTTGACACGTGTTGTATGTTGACGTTTGTTGGAGTGAAAGCGTACCATGCGTGTCTGAACAAGTATAATCTTCGGAAAGAAAAAGGAGTGATTGCAAAGTCGTTTTATACTGCAATTTTACAGCCAGTGTATAAACTAACGAAGCTAATAAGTAGGTTGTAGATCCGAGTTGGCTATTTAAGAATTGCACCTAACTAGGATAAATATAATCAAAAATCTTTAAGTAACTTATTTTTCATATTAGTGACAACTCTCATTCTGTTTTGTGTGAGGGGGTGTTCACTTTTTACAACCATTTACACCGGCTAACGTAAGCCACGCCTGGTTATTTCCCCACGCCCGGCGTGAGGCTTGACACACATTGTATGTTGACGTTTGTTGTAGTGAAAGCGTACCATGCGTGTCTGAGCAAGTGCGCTTCAAAGTATACCATCTGGTGGAGATTGGAAACTCCTCAGTTATTTTTTTCTAAGGAAACATGATACTCAGTGTAAGTGTTTAGTACTTAGAGCGTTCTAAATTGCTTCTATATCTTCAATTTCGGAGGAGGGATCACATTTGAAAAAAAGATAAAAATGGCAAATTTTGCGAAAAATAAAGAGTAATACGGAGAAAATCGTAATAATCATGCAATTTCAATAAAGTATCCTGCCAGAAGCGAACCCCCTCCCATCGGCCTATATTACCTGCTTAAAATTACAAATTTGTAACTTCTTTTGTTAGTAGTTTTTCTTCGGGAATTACCGAATTACCAAATTTTCTTTACGAATTAGCGAATTTTTCTTCACGAATGTTGGTAGTTTTTCATGAATATTTAATTTTTTATCATAATCATTTTAAGCTAATTAATAATGATGGGCTATTGATACACTAGATTGACACGAATAGTTTCTAGGAAGCTACCAAACAAAGTTAAAATTAAGTCGTATGATTTTTAAACCCCTTTTTTCTTCCGCTCTTTATTTTCATTTCAATGCAATAATATACCCAATTTTTAACGCTTTGGTCATTGTTAAATCACCTTTCCTTTTAAACATTTTCAGCATGTTTAAAATTATAATAAGAAGTTAATAAAATGCCATACTGAAGGGAATTAAAGTTCTTAGTTGGTGGCCCTGCTAAAAACTGTAGTTTGAAAATGGGTGCAGGGACATTAATCGGTGATGTACAACTGAGATACCATTTTTGTTACCTTCAATTAAGCAGGTGTCAAGGATTTTTTGCAGGAGGGGGGGGGCAATAGTAAGAAAATACTTTTCATTTGATAATTTAAATGAGAAATGCCCATAGACTCGATTTTAATTTTGGGGAGACCAAGGCCTGGGGCACCTTTGGGTAGGTCCCTGCATTTTGCGGTAGTTCAAAATTTATTTACTCGTGGGAAAAAAACTCAAAACTTCGAGAAAGGAATAGATACTGGCGATGGTTTTGACCTAAAGTGTATCACAATAAATAAAATTATAGGTTAAGTCAGGTTGTTTGAACACAAGAAGAATCTTCAGGCTCGCCTCCTGAAACTCTCAAGATATTTCCAAAGAATTTTCTTTTTTTTGCTTGTTTTCTCCCTTATTTGAAGTTGGATTTCCAAAGAAATTTCTGTGCGTGTGTCTTGATGGGAGTTCAACCCCATTACTCATATTTGGACAAAAGTTACTTTTCTACCATTCAAAACATACAAAATAGCAAATAGTCAAATTTAGTTCGAGTTTAGTTATTAATCGGGATGGAGGAGGAGCGTGCATCGCTGTGTTGGCCTCAGGGGGGCTTGGTGCTACAGTGAGTTGTTAGTAGTTGTACTAGTAGTTAGTGTCTTTCTCGTGCTGAATGCCTATATTACTTTTTGCCAAAAAACTGTTACCAAAACAAAATACTTCTATTTAATTATAAAACTTTTAGATTTGATATAAAAAAATTTAAGTAGTTACAGCTTATTACCAAAATTGGACTTGAGGTATATTCGAAATGAGCCATGAAAGATTAATATAAAAAATTGCGAATTCTTTACCGAAAAATTATATTGGCGTTTGACGCCAGGGCGGCGCTAAGACTGAATTGAATTATCACTAATTTGGGTGCACCTTTAGTATTTCAATAGGACTTAGGTTTCCTAAATCTCCAAAGCGGACATTTCTTTCAAAAAGGGTTGAGAATCTTTTGAAGCATTCATGGTGAAAAGAGCTTTGAAAAAAACTTCTGGCTACACTCCAGGTCTTTATATCTGTCTAGGACGGGAAAATTTTTAGTTACTTCTTTTCCCCCCGTCCATATAGCCTTACACTAACGTGACTGTCTGCTTTAACATAGCCTACAATGCTGCAGAACGAGTTTTAAATATAATCCTTTTTAGAGGACTTTAAAACTGAACCTTGATTTCTTTTCATAAATAGAGCTTATAGGGTCTTTGAAAGAAGTGGAGGGTGGTCTAGCCGATTTAACCCAGAGAAAATTTGAAAGATGAGAAGCAAAGAACCTTACTAGCCTTTATAGTTTATCTCACGGTTACGGCGCCCGTCTAGCCCTTCACGACAATATCCGGTATTGGGTCATCAATAAAATAGACATTGATCATTGTTAGATAAGAAAGGGCCACGCCTTATGGAAAGCACAAATTTGACTGAAAATCTTTTGACTATATCGTAACTGTCGCGCAGAGATCGTATATGACATTTTTACACGTCTGAAATAATTCCCAAGATCAGGTTACTCTCAAAGGAAGGATCAGCAAGGTAACATAGAGCAGGAATATTGCATTCTAATTGGAGATTCATTACCCTTTTGGTTCGTCCTCCAAAAACAACTTAGGAAACGTTCTTTTTTCAAAATCGAAAATGTCATATACGGCCTTTTCGCGTGATAGCGACAACATGACGACAAATAAAGCTCTGACTGTCAAAAATATATACAGGCTACCGGTTCATATTTCTGGAAAATATTACAAATAGAAAAAGAAATTTTCTAGGATAAAAAAAGAGAAACAACAAAGAATATCGGGAGATCTTACTAAAAATGACAGAAATACAAAGTTTACTAAGAAACAATTTTTATTTTTGCCTCTTATATTAGCATAGAAAAGCATTTATGTCTGAAATATGGCTGTCCAATTTAATAAAAGTTTTATCTATTGGTATCATAGAAATAAATAGCTTATGTTATTGCTTTTTAAGCAAAAGTACCTTCATACAATATTTTGGAGCTTTAACGAGTGTTGGCACTTCTTGCCAACGACGCATGTCCAAACAATCCCTTCCTAAAAGAACTTTGATGTGTCTAGCAAAGTCCTACAATAAAAAACAAGAATACATTGAATTTTCTCCCCTACTACCAGGGTAAAGTGTACTGACTGAATTGGAAGACGTCTCCTTACTAAGATTTAAGTATCTCCAGTTAAAACCTCGTTTTCGTTCTTGTAAAACTGATATTACCTTTTCCTGGAGACACATCACAGTCTCTGGGCAGGTGTCAATCACCTAGCAGGTTACCATGACTACCTCACTAGCGCCACTGAAGTTTTGCGATCAATAGTCGCACTAATTACTGCCATATCAAACACCCCGACGTCTGTCACATCAAGAATTGCATTGCCTCACGATTCTGTCGGATCTGATTGATGGAGGACAGAGAGAGAGATAGAGAAAGCGGGCGAAAAAGAGAGACAGTCTCTAAACTAATTTTCTCTCTTTCGTTAGAAATTAACGATGGATTTAAAAGTTGAGCCAAATATACTAACAGAATCATAATGGGATAAAATTTATTTGAACCAACAGTACAGCACTAATACGTAACCTGTAAAACATTTTATGATAATCCTTTAGCAAATACATTCGCCTTCGTAGTTATACAGTCATTTAATTTTTGTAAAAAGCTACGAAGTTTTTTTGTGGAGGATTTTAAAGGAGCTTTGTTTTAGGTAATTGTCAATTATAACATGATGTTTATTTAATATTAATCAATAATTTTAGTTTTTTTAATTGATTTCTTGATCAAATTAATATTTAATTAAAAATTTAATAAACTAATTTTAGTACTTCAGTATTAGCCAGTACATACTTGAAAAGTGAAGTTATGTAAATAATATGTTAATCATTTCCAGTGGGGGCATACCCCCCTGAAAATTTGGGACTATAAAGTAATTTTAAGGAAACCAAAGGAAAGAGAGCAGAGTAAGGAAAAACACTGGGAAAAAAATGTAAGTTGCCCCATTGCTGCCTGCCTGCCAGATTTTGACCCTTTTTTGTATCCATGAAATCAAACAGTTCGTGGTAACGAACTGTAGTAAGGAACGACCCGGCTCAATAGTAACCGAAACTCTAAAAAATGGAATTTTGATGCCAATAGTTACATCAAAAGAATCGCATTTTAATGCTGATTTTAGATATACAAGTTTCATCAAGATAAGTTTTACCCATCAAAAGTTACGAGCCTGATAAGATTTGCCTCGTTTTAGAAAATAGGGGCTTTTCCTCCTCAACGCCCCGCTCTTTACGCTAAAGTTTCTTACTGTTTTAAAAAGTAGAGTTAAGAGAAAGGGTCAAACTTTAGCGTAAAGAGTGAGGCGTTGAGGAGGAAAAGCCCCTTTCATATACGGAGTAATTTCTGTTCGTTTTAAGTTTTAATGTCGCTCCTTACTTTCCGTTACAAAAACTTGTTTTTTTTATTTAATTATATAAAGGAGTCATTCCTTTAATTGACAATATTTTGTAGAATGATACTTTCTTTGAGGCAGCCGAGATCGAACCTCAGTGCCCAAACTTTCTAGACATGACTGTATCTACCATACTGTTACAATGTAAAAATTCTCTCCAATGGCGAATCGAACCACGTGACAGGCAAAAATACTAACCACTATACTATTGGAGACTTTTTTGACCCTTAATCAGGAAAATATAAGTTCTAATTTGTGACAGAATGACACCTTTCAGATTTCCACAAAAAAAATTCTATATGATTTGTTTGGAGTAACAAACAAAAAATAAAATTCTTCATAGTAATGAACGGTAAGTAAATAGCGATCCTTGTCCATAACGAAAGTATAACATCCTAACTATTGGTAACATTAAATCGAAGAATCAGCTTTTTATGGTGATCCTAAATGTGTATTTGTCCGTATAATTATAAAAAAAACACGGAAAACTACATAATAAGGAACCATTTCAGTAGATGTAAGCCATAAAATTTTGTTTGCATTGCAAGAGGCCCCATGAGCTGATATATGAAGCTACTATAATCAAAAATGTTTCCCCTGAACGGAATGCTGAGAATGTTTGTATTTTCCCCTGAACGGTTACGTTTTTGGGTTTTGAAGTTTATATCTTAGTTTCTGTAAGTAAGCTATTGGTTTGAGTATTTCTTAATTAATTATTATTTTCATTTTTATACATTTTTACTTTATTTGACATAGTTTTTTATTGCCAATAGAAAAATGTTTGTCTCTAAGCTATATTAAATAAAAAAAAAAAAAATTCAACTGAAAGTAGGGAGCAACTTTAAAACTTAAAAAGGAACAGAAACTATTACGTATATGAGGGGGGGGGTTCTCCCCCTCCTCAACAACTGATTCTTCACGCTAAAGTTTTTTGACACTTGAAAAACAAAGTTACTTATTGTTCTAATTAAACGACCTTTGTGTTTCAGAAGCCGTTTTAAAGAATTGGGGTAAAATTTAATTTTTAGCGTAAAGAACGAGGTGCTGAGGAGGGGGCAACCTTTCTTTCAGTTGAAAAACTTGTTTTTTAATTTAATTTTTATCGTTTTTTAAATGACGCCAGGATATATGGCTCTACCTTACCGAAAAAATCCCCCTCGCCAAAGAAAAATAGTCTGGGTAATTCAATAATGGCGAAAATTAACCCCGGAATCACCTTTAACATCTCCACGCGTAAATTTGAATTGGTAAAGAGAAAGCAAGACATATAATGAAATTTTGTTACAGGAATTCTGGCAAATTCACCCAGTGTAAAATTTCCCCTGAAAAGTTCGCTTCCTGAAAAATTGTCTCTCCATGGAAAATCCTTCCCGCTCAAAATCCTCCAAGCGGAAAATTTGTCCTCCCCTCCCCATCCAAAAAATGTATTCATACTTCCCGATAACAAATACTCAATGTAAACAATGGGCCAATCTTATAACTTAAAAACATTTCTCCAGGGGTTGCAGGGGGTTGTTTTATCTCCAAAAATTATGCTAAACAAAATAGCTACCTCACAATTTTGATCGGACGGTTCTGGGAGAAAATTGGCGTGGGAGAGGGCCTAGTTGCCTTCCAAATTTTTGTGTCACTTAAAAAGGACACAAAAACAATTCATTTTCGTAAAATGAGCCCTCTCCCGACGTTCTAGGTCCACTGAATCGCTACAATAATTCCTGGGAAAAAACGAAAAAAAAAATAAACACGTATCTTTCTAGAACGATCTTCTTCGTTGTAGAAAGATCTTTTAGATCACGTAAAGATCTTCCATGATCTTTGTTCTGGTAAAAATAAAAAAATCCACAATTTTGTAGACCCTATCTTGAAACCTCCACAATAGGGTTTTTTGATAGTTTCGGTTACTTTTGAGCCGGGTCACTCCTTACTTAAAGTTCTTTACTACCAACTGTTTGATTACCTACCAAAATCCGAACAAACACCAATAAAATACTGATCTTTTCTGTGTTACCAAAAGTATTGTATTCATAAAACTTTACAGTTTGATGAAATATAATTAAACACATAAAAAAGGTTTTTCAACTAATTTAAAGAGCAAGTTTAAAATTCACAACAAATTGTGATTACTCTGTATATAATGTGGACTGCCCCCTTCTGAACACCTTGCTCAGTAAACAAACGTTTTTTAGTGCTTTGACAACTTTTTTTCCAAGTACAATTTTTTTTTTTTATTTGGACAAAAGCCAAACTTCACAGAATAAAATAAGGAGCTAAGGAGAAGACAGTCCCCTTCATATAAAGAATAATCTAACCAACATATAATTTTAGGTAAAGGTCCTAACCAAGACGGGATTTGAGGTAAAGGTCCCTTAAATCCCTGATAGATTGCTTTTAAAATGTGTAAATCAATAATTGTAGGGAGGTTAATACCCTACTACGTTTAAATTTGCAATTTCAATTTTGGATAAAATTTGAATATACTTAAAAATTGGCGATGAATAGTAATGTTCGTAAAAAGTCATTGTTAATATTACTACTCAATAATTTCGGTTGGATGAAAAAAAGTATTATTGTTTGCATGGATGGAAATTCTGTAAGACTTTTGATCTTTTACATAACTGAAGCCATCACAACCTCTACAATACGATTTTCTTATCGATAAATACATTACCTACATTTTTTTTCAATGCATTGAAGTACTTCATATAAATAGAAAAAGGAAAATATTACCATTTAAAATTGGCATAGACTAAGCTCCTGGCAGAATTTGCCATACCAAAGAAATTTCCTGGCGAGGGTGAGGATGGCCTGCCTTGCCTTTTCCACCTCTGTGCTAGTAAATATGAGAATGTAACATTTTAGCTATGTAGCGAAGCATTTTGATTTATTCCTATTCTTCCTACCTCTTACAACATTTATCTGAAGCCTCATAAAGAGTAAGCAGTTTGTCCATTAAAATGTAACTTTTCAGAAATCTACACTACCCTTACCTAAACAATGACTCACTTCCCCCTCATTATAGCTGATGCGCAATTACAATCACCAAACGTAGCCTAATTTCGTTACAAATAAAGCGAATCAAGTTGGTTGAATCCAGTACTGCCACCGTGTGGCATTACTTCTTTTGCAACTGGAAGGCCTGGAATATAGCTTTTGATACTTTTAAATGAATTACCTTCTCAGAATTTTAAGTTGATTGCAAATTTGTCCTCTTTGGGGTAGTCTTAGTTTGGTGCACTAAAATGACAGAAAACAAGACTTTCCCCTCGCCCAATCTGTATAGTCAGATTGGTCACTTAAAAAAGAGCTATAAATTTACGTTTGAATGAGCTCCCCCTCAATTATCCTGGACTTTTGGTTTGATACAGTCACCACAGGGAACAAAACAAACAAATAAACATGCATCGACGATGTTTCTTCTGAAAAAAAGAAGCTAAATTCCACATTTTGAAGATTGGAGCTTGAAACCTCTACGATCGGTTCTCTGAAATGATATATCTAATATAGGGATTTTCAATAAGATCGCTATCTTTTTGGGGAGGGTTTTCTCCTTTTTTTCAAAAATCAGGCAAATTTTCTCAAATTTTTGTTTTGGGTGGGTAATAATAAACTGAAAGAAATTTATACATTTAGAATCAGTAAAAAAGCCAAGACTGCCAGTGTAGCTATTGTCACGAGAATTCCGTTTTTAGTTGGTGAATACTGGCCCAAGTCACTTTTTACTTCCAGTTCTTTATCGCAAACTATTTGATAAGATTCTCTTGTGACGAAATTTTTTTTACCTGTTCATTTTATTTAGCTGAATAGGACAATAAACAGAAAGTGGATTAACTTGACAGCTGGATAGTAAGTTTAAATTTTGTTTTTCTTTCGCTACTCTATTTTTTATTGTCTGAATATATAAGGAATTTAAGTTCGAGGGGGAATTGTCCTATTATAAAAGAGGTACATTTTACATGGCCGTTATAAAACCGAAACGTGGTATCTATGCAGGCAGGAAGATTTTTGAGTATCTCTATTCCTTCTGTAAACTATTCTAAGGCGTAGGAAATTGCATAGACAAGTCTACATCTGTTATAATCTACGGAAGCAATAAATCTTTCTGTAATTTTGATTTGAGTTTAATTTTTTCTTTTAAGATTAAATACACAATAATTAAATATATTCTTGATTGAATAAATTGATCCCTTTGTCAGGAGCCCTGTCGTTTCAAATTCCCCGTATTTTGTTTCATTTTACATGCAAGTTAATTGTGTTTTTCATTTGGGAGTTTTTTTTATAAGCATTTAAAAATAAACTTATCCCTGCAAAAAATATCCTGAAATATATTCCCTGTCACCCAACCACCGTTGTGATTTTGTGGTCTGCCCCCCCCCCCTGGAAAATTTTCTACCGGCGCCCTTAGTTGATTAGCATGTTTAATTTATTTTTTAGTTAATAGGATGTAGAGGTGCCTAGAGTGGTTATTCTAGGGCGATCGTTGTCAAAGAGTTTGTGTTGTTCCCCAAGATATCAAAAGTATTTCCACTATCAGAAGCAACGCCGTATTTAGGATTTTTGTTCAGAGGAGGAGGGTAAAAAGTTTTTAAAAACGCAATAAAGATTTCTCTATATCATGTTATTACTTATTTACGAATCGGACAAACATTCCGAGATAGGTGGGGGGGTGAAACGGGCACCCCCCTCGACACGGCCCTGATCAAAAGTTTGCGCTATATTTTTCTAGCTCGCAAAGCTTGTTTTTAGGAATCATTTGAATTATTCAAATTATATTTAATTACGTTTTTGTTATGGGCGGTTTATTTCAAGCTTTAGCTGTTGTTCCCTCCTTTATCCAATCTAGTCAACGTTTGTAGTGAATAGAACTTACCCTTGACCAAGTTTCGCTTTAGTTAAATACTAGCTAAATTCATTCCTTCACCGAAAAAAAGAGTCAGAAATGATGAGGAATGAATTAAAATGAGGGTTTCTTAATGAAATACTCCTTTATGTTCAGAAATAAAAATGTAACATTGATCTTAATGAAAAAAAAATATAATATTATGAAAGACTTTTAATTTTCCAATGTCTAAGTGTAATTGTTTGCATAAAATCTATCAAATTTTTTACTGATATAACAATGAAATCGAATAAAATGAAACAAAAATAAATAAAACCCTAATGCTATTTAAATAATTAATGTTAGAAGTTGCAGCGCAGAAAGTATATCACAAGGTGCCCGCATCGCATCTAACCAAAACAATAACCTGCCAATGTGAAGTGATGTCAAATGAAGACTAAGTCGTTGACAACCAAACATTAAACTTAAGTTTGTAAACACACCTCCCTAGTTATAATCCTTATTTAAGGGGCTAATATGTCCGAGGTTCCATAGTGGCCTCCCACTGGCTTTGAAAGGCGGCATGACGGGTAGACCGTGTGCTAGGGCAGGTGTCATTGATCACAACATCTCGATTCAGAAATCAAAGCAACGTCTATTAGCTTGTTACAATATGTCAGTTCAGTCATAGAGTGGACAAGACGCAAGCAGAAAAATCGACAGGGAGTATGGAGTGGCATCCTCAGGTTCTGATCTTGAAAGTTTACATGTGCCACAAAATTTCAAAAGCATCTCAAGGATACACAGATATCAAATCCCTAAACCGTTTTTATTCGATAACTAGTAAGGGGAATCAATGTTAAGACGCAGATGCCCTAGCTGTTGCTGGGACAATAATATTATTATTTATTCAGGGGCAGCCAAAGAATAAGCTTTTCTAAACTTGGTGGAATCAAGAAGTGGCGTTCGCTGGCATCCCAGCATAAGACGGATTAACGTTACAGCAAGTTTTTACTAATACGAGTAGTGATATCGTGATAGTGACGAAACCAAGATTTTTTTTTTTCAGAACGGGTTCTGCTCTATGGAGTTGAGGAAAGATAAGGAGGGGATGAGACTAAGAAAAATATCTGGATGGCCATTATGTAACACGAGTTATATTTTAAAGAGTTTCCATCCGATAGGAAGGCTGTTGAGACTCCAAACCCCGGTTTTAGCCCAATTGTTTTCTGTCCTAGCATATAGTAATGAGGGAGCATCCCCCGGGGCTAAAAAAACAAGATTCTATTATTATATTTCCCTTATTATATTCTTGATTATTCGGAAAAGTCACTTATTACCCCCTCCCCTAGGAAATTCTTGTTAATTTTCCTTCTTCCATCGCAAATTTTCAAAATGAGCCTTGCATATTATTGCTTTAATAACCATTTAATGAATACTAAAGGCGAGGCTTATTTGAAAAGATAATAAATAATTGCAATAAAAATTTTAGATAATAATTGGGGGAAGTAAAGACTTCTCGGAGAACTTAAAATAATTTGAAGAGTATACTGCCTTGTTTTGCAACTAAGTTATACCTATGTCAATAAATCTGGTTTTTGGGTAATCATCATTTTATTGAGGCCATCTATCACATCTAATTAAGATACCCGTGGTCTTGCGAGTAGCTTCAGATTAATCATATTTAAGGAAGGGTTCTTCTATTAAGGAATACGGGAGGAACACGAGTACCACAAACCCTCATAAACCCCCATAAATTTTAACTTTCTCACTTTACAGACGAACTTGAGAGTAACTTGATACAATTGATACAAAAAAAGTACTGGAAAAAAGAGTGTCTGAATTTGAGAAATTTGAACGAAAAATTGTTTTTAGCTTCGCTTCGCTTGTAGTTAAGGATTTTATTCAATTTTACTTAATATAAGGCTAATAAGATAATATATTTAACTTTACTTTTTTTCGTGTTTTTAGAAATGTGAATGGCGAACAGGTGAAGCCGAGATCTCCCCGCTTCACACGGAGCATGAAGACAACCTCATCACGTGACCCAAACGAAATAATGATGGAAATCAAGAAGGTGTTCTAGTTCGAATGAGAACCTGGCAACCTCCCTCATTTTGAACCCTTGTCACTTGTTTATGAACACGAATTGTTTGTGAACACGGAAGGAACACGAGTACCCTCATGAATCCAAAAATCCACAGTGGTTATTGCACTTAAAAAAAGTTATTCGCCCATTAGAATGTGGAGGGAGGATCAGGGCTCTCCCAAACACGATTTTTTTTTATTTCTGGGCACTTCCTATTTAAATCACGAAATAAAATTATTTTTAATTATTGACCCCCACCCAACAAAAGTTCATATATACGTGCCTATTTCATACAACTAGGGCAGCTGATCATTTAAACCCATTTTTTTTTCTAATTTATAAACACTATATATAACAACAAAATTTGACTTCATCTTGTTAGTAGCCAATAGGTGATTTTCAATAATTTTGTGCCAGTAGGTTTCCAAAAAAAAACGAATCAATTTTTTCCCAAGAAATAAAATCGGACGACGACAATCGCTTAATTGCTTGGTAGAATTTTAATTATTTAAAAACATTAAAAAAATAATTTATATGTATCTTTTACAACGCGTACAAAAAAATAAAATTTTATGAAATCCCCCTAAAAAGTGGCTTCTAGAAGCATCAAAAATTAACACCCTTCGTATGATGTGAAAATGAATCGGCAGGTTGCCAGAATCGTTTGAACAAAAATTTTGTTATAAGCTTTCTTAACAAAAAGAATTTCTTAGTCTGTGTTATCGTTCTTACACGTTCACAAGGTCACTTTTAAACCTGACAATTTATGGTTTGTGGCAACTCTGGATATGGATTCCACTGTCATTCAAGTTGGAAGTGTAACTTATCAACTTGGGGGAAATTCGTAAACCAGACAAGTAGCTATCAAATTAATTATTGAAAGAGACATTTAAAAATGTTGAACTGAAAATGAAAGACGTTTTCCAGGTGACAGATAAATGAATGTCTGCTGACAACTTAAAAAAAAGTACTTCTAGTACAATGGTATTTTCCTGGGATATTATCAGACAAAGATTAGAGAGTGTTTTGTAAAAAAGGATTCCAATGATGTTGGAATCAGAAATAAATTGATTTTGAAGTGATATAGGAGAAGAAATTTAGAAAATTGATAATTTCATCTTGTTGAACGGAAAATTATTTTTTGATGTAGTTTTGAAAAGTTATTACAAAAGAATGAATAGGTACTTATGTATATACGAAAAACATTCGAGAAATTACCCGGTTTTCATCCCGGTTAATTTGCAATGTATAGTGATAGAATATAGTGTCTGACCATGGATGGCTATATTTTACTTAAACATTTAGTTGGTATTTTGGTTAGGTTAGGTTAGAATAGGTTTGTTTAGGTTACGTGTTTAGTGTATGCTATGTTTTACCCCCCGCCCCCTTAATATGCATACATGCAGCCCAAATTTGTTTCTAAACAATTGTATTTTTATCTTACTTAGGCATATTTTATTAGCATTTACCAAACTTCACTTCTCGAGTGTTTCTCGTACAATACTTAGGTACCAATAAATATTCCGATCATAAAGCGTATATTATCGTAGAATGTCGAATATAGTGCTTTTGAGAAAGGGTTCTGTTCACAATCGTCGATGCTTTGATGTATCTAATCTATAATTTTGTCGAAGAATTGAGTTTAGAAGGCGAGGCTGCTGGGATCTTTAGAGGTTTTATTTCCCAGGAGTTCTAGATTTTACGTTGAATCCACAAGCTACTAAAAATAAGTCGGATCAACCCAGGGGAGGAGGGCAAATTGCTTATTAATTCGAATAAGAAGTGCCCAGAAATTCAGGAGAATCTAGGATATCGGGGGTGGAGTGGGGAAACCGACATCCTCAAACTAAGCAGACTCTATCGATGGATCTAATCATCTTCCTCTTGTATAATTTTTCTCTGGAGGTATTGCGGACTTATTAAAAATAAGTCGGATCAACCCAGGGGAGGAGGGCAAATTACTTAATAATTCGGATAAGAAGTGCCCAGAAATTCAGGAGAATCTAGGATGTCGGGGGTGGAGTGGGGGAACCGACATCCTCAAACTAAGCAGACTCTATCGATGGATCTAATCATCTTCCTCTTGTATAATTTTTCTCTGGAGGTATTGCGGACTTATTAAAAATAAGTCGGATCAACCCAGGGGAGGAGGGCAAATTACTTAATAATTCGGATAAGAAATGCCGGAAATTCAGGAGGATCTAGGATGTCAGGGGTGGAGTGGGGGAACCGATATCCTCAAACTAAGCAGACTCTATCGATGGATCTAATCATCTTCCTCTTGTATAATTTTTCTCTGGAGATATTTAGAAGTTGTTGTTTCCAAAACGCGTTGTATCTTTTTTTTTTCTCCTCCGTAGAATAGTTGCGAAATACAGCTTTTGATTTGAAAACACTACGTTACCAGTATGATTTATTTTGTCAATTTTCTTTGAATTTTTTTTAAAGCTAACCAGATATGCATTTTCCAAATTAGTTATCCCGATGGGTACTTTTATTTAGAGCCAGAATCAAAACATGCATTGAGTAAAAACGTTCAGAAATTAAATAAAAAAAACAAGTTTTTTTAACTGAAAGTAAGGAGCGACATTGAAACTTAAAACGAACAGAAATTACTTCGTATACGAAAGGGGCTGCTTCCTCATCAACGCCCCGCTCTTTGCGCTAAAGATTTTTACTGTTTTAAAAAGAAGAGTTGAGAGAAAGAGTCAAACTTATACAAGAGGAGTTATACAAGAGTCAAAAATTATACAAGAGGAAGATGATTATATCCATCGATAGAGTCTGCTTAGTTTGAGGATATCGGTTCCCCCACTCCACCCCTGACATCCTAGATCCTCCTGAATTTCCGGCATTTCTAATCCGAATTATTAAGTAATTTGCCCTCCTCCCCTGGGTTGATCCGACTTATTTTTAATAAGTCCGCAATACCTCCAGAGAAAAATTATACAAGAGGAAGATGATTAGATCCATCGATAGAGTCTGCTTAGTTTGAGGATGCCGGTTTCCCCCTATGGAAAGTCCCCCAAACATATCCCCCAATATATCCCCCTCTTCTCAACCCCTCCCCCTACTAAAAAATTCCCCTGAAAACGTCTGTACACTTCCCAATAACCATTACTATATATAAGCACCGGTCAAAGATTGTAACTTGTAGCCCCTCCCACGGGGACTGTGGGGGAGTAAGTGGTCCCCAAAGACATAGTTATAAGGTTTTTCGACTACGTTGAGTAAAATGGCTATCTCGGAATTTTGATCCGTTGACTTTGGGAAAATAATTGGCGTGGGAGGGGGCCTAGGTGCCCTCCAATTTTTTGGTCACTTAAAAAGGGCACTAGAACTTTTCATTTCCATTAGAATGAGCCCTCTCGCAACATTCTAGGACCACTGGATCGATACGATCACCCCTGGAAAAAAAAAATAACAAAAAAATAAACACGCATCCGTAATCTGCCTTCTGGCAAAAAATACAAAATTCCACATCTTTTGTAGATCGGAGCTTGAAACTTCTACAATGGGGTTCTCTGATACGCTGAATCTGATGGTGTGATTTTCGTTAAGATTCTATGACTTTTAGGGAGTGTCTCCCCCTATTTTCTAAAATAGGGCAAATTTTCTCAGGCTCGTAACTTTTGATGGGTAAGACTAAACTTGATGAAACTTATATATTTAAAATCAGCATTAAAATGCGATTCTTTTGATGTAGCTATTGGTATCAAAATTCCATTTTTTAGAGTTTTGGTTACTATTGAGCCGGGTCGCTCCTTACTACAGTTCGTTACCACGAACTGTTTGATAGGCACCACAGATGGGTACTTTTGTCTTGTAGGCACCACACTCAAGATCTTGTATCGCGAATATGAGACAATAACCGGTTTTCATGTTCTTTATACCATACAATATTAGCTTCGGCTCGGTGGGAAACTACATTGTATGTAGATATATCTTAAATGTTTAGTTGGTATTTTGGCTAGGTTAGCTTAGGTTGCGTATTTAATATAATACGGTCTGGGGGCCCCCCTTCCATAATTCTTCGTTGTAATTTTCATTATTTTGTGGATAAAGTATTACATTTTCATCATATTTTATTTCTTTAGCATTAACCAAATTTCACTTCTTGACAGATCTTGAGTGTGATGGCTATAAGACACAAGTACCATCCGATGCTTATATTATCCCCCCCCCCAAAAAAAAGCCATAAATTCCTAAAGTCCCCCTTCCCCTGGGGCAATCTCAAAATTTAGTTTAATGAAATACATTGGCCTACGGTTTATCTTTTTATGTATATGCCGTGATCAGGCAATTAAAATTACTAGTATATGCAATTTTTCATTGTTCTTTCCCTTTTTTATGACCGGGGAGTGAAGTGATAAGAGCGATATATAGATCATAAATTCATTTCAAAACTATGAATTCTGTGTCTGGGTGCGTTTTCACATATCTACAATTTGACGCAAAGAAGCTAAAACAAGTCATGGGATGACTTTTATAAATCCGAGGGGTTGATCACTTTCAATAATCGTGTACACGAAATGGCTCAAGCCATATATTGTGGAAGCGTGCCATGTGTACAACATTTTTGCCAAGAGTGACAAGACGCAGCTAAACTTTGCATAAAATTAAACTTGTCTTGGGGTCACGAACTAAGTCATAGCGAAAAAAAAGATAAATATTGCTCCACTTTTGTTTAATTCACTGGGAATATTAAAAAATAATTTTAAGGTTCTTTTCTTGGCATTGTTGCCAAAAAACGATGTAATAGCCAACGGAACAAATAGGGTAAAAATATGTCTATTTTTATTACTGAAAGTTAAGTAAATTTTCGGAGAATTTTAGCTTTGAAAGCAAGTACCTCTGGAAGTACTCATTTCTATTATCATTTTTTTTTACAGTCCTATTAACTACAGTATCTACTATCAAACGTGTAAGACTAAACTAAAATTTACAAAAGTTACTTGCTTCAGTGTTTCCCCCCCTCTATACCACTGGGCAGGGCCTTATCTTTTTCCGAGATCTTTTTTTCGGAGAGTTTTACAAAGAGAAAACTTTTATTGTAGAGACACGCCAATTTTATTTAGACACACCAAAAATTGGTTTATATTCATTTTTGTTACATTTAACGAGTCGGACAAACATTTTGAGGGGATCCAAACCCACCTAGCCCCCCTGGATGCGGCCTTGACACTGGGGCCAAGGAGAGGGTGTGAAGGTGTTAGAGGTTTTACAACAGTATATTTTTGTATTTTTCATTGAGGATCAAAACAAAAAGGACATTTAGAAAATACATATTACTTTGGAGTAGAAATAAGAGAAACTCAATGTCTAAGTTAGTAGTTTGGGTTAAAAAGTCATCTGCGTCAATTTTTGATTTTTTTAAAAATCCTTAAAAGAAATTAAATACAGACTATACAGATACTGATCCACACAACTCCACTACTCTGATTGTGCAATAAGGTAGTAGTTTGGGTTAAAAATTTATCTGCGTCAATTTTTGGATGTTTTTGAAAATTCTTAAAAAAAATTACATACAGATTATGCAGATCCTGATCCACTTACAACTTCACTACCCTGATTCTGCAATAAGGTAGTAGTTTGGGTTAAAAATTCATCTGCATCAATTTTTGGATTTTTTTTTAATTCTTAAGAAAATCACATACAGATTATACAGATCCTGACCCACTTACAACTTCACAACCCTGATTCTACAATAAGGTAGTAGTCTGGGTTAAATATTCATCTGCGTCAATTTTCGGATTTTTTTCAAAATTCTCAAAACAATTACATACAGATTATATAGATCCTCATACACTTACAACTTCACTACCCTGATTCTGCAATAAGGTAGTAGTTTGGGTTAAAAATTCATCTGCGTCAATTTTTGGATTTTTTTTTATTCTTAAGAAAATCACATACAGATTATACAGATCCTGACCCACTTACAACTTCACAACCCTGATTCTACAATAAGGTAGTAGTCTGGGTTAAATATTCATCTGCGTCAATTTTCGGATTTTTTTCAAAATTCTCAAAACAATTACATACAGATTATATAGATCATCATACACTTACGACTTCACTACCCTGATTCTGCAATAAGGTAGTAATTTGGGTTAATAATCCATCTGCGTCAATTTTTGGATTTTTTTATTGTTCTTAAGAAAACCACAAACAGATTATGCAGATCCTGACCCACTTACAACTTCACAACCCTGATTCTGCAATAAGGTAGTAGTTTGGGTTAAAAATTCATCTGTGTCAATTTTTGGATTATTTTGAAAATTCTTTAAAAAAATTACATACAGATTATACATATCCAGATCCTGACCCACTTACAGCTTCACTACCCTGATTCTGCAATAAGGTAGTAGTTTGGGTTAAAAATTCATCTGCGTCAATTTTTGGAATTTTTTTTATTGTTCTTAAGAAAATCACAAACAGATTATACAGATCCTGACCCACTTACAACTTCACTACCCTGATTCTGCAATAAGGTAGTAGTTTGGGTTAAAAATTAATCTGTGTCAATTTTTGGATTTTTTTTAAAATTCTTAAAAAAAAATTACCTACAGATTATACAGATCCTGATCCACTTACAACGTCACTACCCTGATTCTGCAATAAGGTAGTAGTTTGGGTTAAGAATTCATCTGCGTCAATTTTTGGATTTTTTTGAGAATTTACATACAGATTTCTGCACAGTATGACCCAAAAAAATTAAAGGCCAATATTCCATTTTACAAAAACAAGCAATTTAATACTTACAATTTTCTTTGTTCAATAAATGCTTTATAGGTTTGGGCAGATTTATGCAATTCTTCGGCGCAGTTCATCGAATAGGTGTCATTTCAGAAAAGAATAAAAGTCTATTTAAACATAACTTTGAGATTTATTCATCATTTTTGAAAATTCAGGTTTTACGACGAAGACTGGCTTTTCACCGTAAGTAATACAGTTTTTGCGTGCATAGAACCGTCAAAACTTGAATTTTCATGATATGATTGATTTGGTTCTGAGCGAAAGGATGAAGAAAATGCTTCGTGCATAGAAATGACCAAGGAATTACCTGTTTTGCTATCTGATTCAGACGAGTAAAGGGAGGAGTTCGGACAGTTTGTCGTATGATGGATGAATGGCATATTGCTTGCTCGTGAAATTCCCTTTTTAAGACTTCTTGACAGAATTCTGGTATATTTGAGCAAAAATTGCATATCTCATCAATGTCTCAAATCAACATAAAAAGATGAACAGATTTCAATGAAGAAAACACTTAGATTAAAGGGCTATTCACTCTTTGGCGGTTTAAATTAAATAGTAATTCCACCGCTATCTCCAGGGTAGCCGTCAGTGAAAAAAAATCATTAGATTTTAGTAACTTTTTAGTGACAATAAAAAGTAATTTCTTAGTTCAATAATCTAGTCATTTATGTGCTAATTTGGTGATTTTTTTTGTTTAGGCAATATAAAGATCACTAGAAATAGTGAAAAATCACTTGGGGTGGCAACCATGGCTATCTTACGTGCCTCTGACCAAGCCAATCGGGCCGACATCCAGTTTTAGAACTGTCTCTCGAGTACTACCTCGGTGTATTAATATTATTGGTGTACACAAGTCAACCAAATGAGTAACTCCTTGCTCAAACCCGATCACCGACACGACTACTTCAAAAGAGCCGACACGTTCCTCAAAAACTGAACTTACTTCTTTCTTTAAAAATAAATATAAATTAAAATGAATAATTTAACAATACTTGATATTAACAGATTCAGTAATATAAAAAAAAGAGTGAAGCACAAAATCACGAGCATTAAGATCTTAATTCAGAGAATCTATAAGGATATCAAACAAAATCTTTAGAAGGGTCAGTTTTTATTCAAATGCATCCGCATTTATTCAAAATGCGGAATGTATGCTGATCAAACAGTTCGTGGTAACGAACTGTAGTAAGGAGCGATCCGGCTCAATAGTAACAAAAACTCTAAAAAATTGAATTTTGATATCAATAGCTACATCAAAAGAATCGCATTTTAATGCTGATTTTAAATATATAAGTTTCATCAAGTTTAGTCTTACCCATCAAAAGTTACGAGCCTGAGAAAATTTGCCTTATTTAGGAAAATAGGGGGAAACATCCCCTAAAATTCGTAGGATCTTAACGAAAATGACGCCATCAGATTCAGCGTCTCAGAGAACCCTACTGTAGAAGTTTCAAGCTCCTATCTACAAAAATGTGGAATTTTGTATTTTTTGCCAGAAGAAAAATCACGGGTGCGTGTTTATTTGTTTTTTTTTTTGTTTTTTTTTCCCAGGGGTCATCGTATCGACCAAGTGGTCCTAGAATGTCGCAAGAGGGCTCATTCTAACGGAAATGAAAAGTTCTAGTGCCCTTTTTAAGTGACCGAAAAAATTGGAGGGCATCTAGGCCCCCTCCCACGCTCATTTTTTTCCTAAAGTCAACGGATCAAAATTTTGAGATAGTCATTTTGTTCAGCATAGTCAAAAACCATAAAAACTATGTCTTTGGGATGACTTACTCCCCCACAGTCCCTGGGGGAGGGGCTACAAGTTACAAAATTTGACCAGTGCTTACATATAGTAATGGTTATTGGGAAGTGTGAAGGCGTTTTCAGTAGGATTTTTTGGTTGGGGGGAGGGGTTGAGAATAGGGGGATAGGCTGGGGGAGCTTTCCAAGGAAGAATTTGTCATGGTAGAAGAAAATTTCCATGAAGGGAGCGCAGGATTTACTAGCATTATTAAAAAAAAACAATGAAAAAAGAAATATGAAAAAGTTTTTTTCAGCTGGAAGTAAAGAGCAAAATTAAAACTTAAAACTAACGGAAATTATTACCCAAATGAGGAGCTCACCTCCTCCTAATACGCCGATCTTTACGCTAAAGTATTTTTAGTAATTTCAACTATTTATTTTACGGCTTTGGTGATTCAGGGGTCATTCTTAATGAATTGGGACAAAATCTAAGCTTTAGTGTAAAGAGCGAGGTACTGACGAGGGGGCGAACCCCCTCATATATGTAATAAAAACATGAGAATAAAAATCTTCTTTACGTAAGCTAATTTATAAGTTACGTATATCTTTTACTAAAAAAAAGATTCGTAAAAAATTAAAAGTTCTAGTTGCCTTTATCTTAATTAACCAAAAAACCGGAGGGCAACTAGGCTTCCTCCCCCGCTCTTTTTTCTCAAAATCATTCAATCAAAATTATGAGAAAGTCATTTAGCAAAAAAAAAAAATAATAAATATGCAAATTTCGTTTTAATTATTCCTCTGCGGAGAGCCAAAATCAAAACATGCATTGATGGAAAAACGTTCAGAAATTAAATAAAAAAAAAAAACAAGTTTTTTTTTAACTAAAAGTAAGGAGCAAAATTAAAACTTAAAACGAACAGAAATTACTTCGTATATGAAAGGGGCTGCTTCCTCACAAACATCCCACTCTTTACGCTAAAGTTTTTTACTGTTTTAAAAAGAAGAGTTGAGAGAAAGAGTCAAACTTTAGCGTCAAGAGCGGGATGTTGGTGAGGAAGCAGCCCCTTTCATATACGAAGTAATTTCTGTTCGTTTTAAGTTTTAATTTTGCTCCTTACTTTCAGTTAAAAAAAACTTGTTTTTTTTTTATTTAATCTTAAGAAAGCCTTGATCATCATAGCCTTTATCTTTCTCGAAAGGCAGTCACCATAGTTTTTTTTTCATCTTGTTTCTTTTTTTTAGTCTCATCATTATTAAATTAATGACACACTAGGCAGCTCACATAACTCCTGCTGAAAAGTTCATCTGTAACAATATTTGATGAGTTTCCTTGTAATGAGATTGCACTTACATTCCATTACTTAGAGACTTTGTATCCCCACGAAGGTTTATTTAATCGCCATTGTACATCCTCCTTGTTTCACACCACTTACTTCAATTAGCGCAATGCTTAAACTTTAAAAACTGTATGGTAAGTTTCAAACTAGCAGTTTCAAAAAGCCGAGATATATAAACAATAGCATATTTGGGGGTTTTCTTTTCGGGATGGAGGAATTACAAGAAAAACTTCAAAAATTACATCAAAGATTTGTTTATATGCATTTTTGTTACGGTTTTACGATTCGGACAAAAATTTCAAGGGGGGTCAAACTTAGTGCGCCCCCCTGGATACGGCCTTGTTCATGAATGATATATGATTTTCTTCATAGTTTTATTACAGAAACAGAAAACTGGAATGACAAGCATTTTGAAAAGTTTGAATCAACACTAATTTATTCCCAAGCATTACCCACTAATGTACTTATATTTTTTATCTTTCTACAGATTTATATTACCGACAGGCCTAAGCTTATATATTTTATAATTTCATAAGACATGCCTTACTTCTTCACCTTAATTGGCCAATCACAAATCTTATGTTTCAGAGCTGAACATTGTTCATTCCGATAAATTACAAATTGGATACATTTTTGGAACTATAGTCCCGCGTTTGTTTTTATCAAAAAGCTTGACAAGAATGTGGCCTGGCCATAGTACTCAAATGCCCCATCAGTACATAATTGAGTAAGCCTGTCCTGTCCGAATAGTTAGCACACTGAACTCGCAGTCCTATGTCTTTCAAGGCTGAGGTTCGAATCCTACTGTAGCCAATAATTTTGTTTAGGATAGGGGTCAGTGGCATAACTCTATAAGCACAGCCTGGGTCGACCCAACTCTAAATGGTATATGGAGAAATATGGGGAAGGGAAACAAAAAGGGTGTGCGAAAGCACAGGTCTGCTTGGTTCCAACTCCCAATCCCAGATGCCCTTTCTGATTGAATGGCCTGGGAAAAAAAATATTAACACTCTAAGTTTCGGCAATGAAGTCTTATGCCATTCTTTCACTTTTCTTTTTGCTCCAAACCACTACCATGACCAATTCAATATAAATAATCAAAACAAATTATATTGAAGATCAAATTATCCAAAAGTAAGTCATACTTGGAATTTATATAATTCATATTGGATAGTGATTATGGTGATTTAGATACTGAGCTAGAAACACAGATTCTTTCTTGATATTTGAATTTAACTGTAACTTAAAATTTTAACTTTAATAATTCAGATCACGGGTTGCATCTTAATTTTCAAGGCGCTATTCATAGCCTGAGTGCCATATTTTTGATAACTAGATATGCTGGAAGAAAAGATGCAAACCGATCATAAAGCCTCTATGCCTAGAAGAAAACTTGATTCTTTCAATGAATTGTCTTTAAATTTAAAAATCAAACAGACTCCTATTCTTCACTTGAAGTACCGAAATTTGTCGTAAGATTGAACATTTGCCCAATTTTCCTGCTTGAATTCCCCCTCCACTGAATTATTTGCCTTATAATATTCGACAACACTGTCAGCTGTATATTACACAAGGGCTACACAGAAACAAACAATGCAGAAAGATGCAAAAGCGAAGTCCAAGAGACAGAAATCATAAATTTGAGCCGAATGTATTTTTGATAGAAGTCTCCGGCCGTGAAAAATAGTCCAATATATCTTCCGAGTCAGGACATAGAGAAGAAAGGACTTGGGGTCGGAAACTAGTGAATTTGGACGAGAATTTAATTATTCACTGAATATACAATCGTTTATTTATAACAAATGTTGGAAATATAAAGACTAAGGGTTAAATCACATTGTCTTATTCTTCTTGTTCTTCCAAGGTGTAAGAGGTTCTTGTTTGAGAGGCCACGAATAATGACCGTGAAGAGATGTGGGTCCGAAATATGCCCTGATTAGAAGTCGTCTCTAGTCTATGTTGCCAGCTAGAGCTTTATTCGCATTTTCTTGACTGTAGACGTACCTCAGTCAGAAGGGGGGATCCATATCAGTGGTTGGGATAATCTAACAAACGTAAGTAAAATTGCATAAAATTAAACTACATCAAATTTAGGGGGAGGAAACTCTGTCTTCCATAAGATTCCCACTAATATTACTAACTTTTATGTTTATGCCTTAATTTTACAGCCTTGTTTTGCTTCTTTTTTTCCTATGATAAATTTTATGGTACTGGAATTTTTTTAAGTAGAATCTACTCGGTTTTATGTTTTCTCTGTAATTAAAGTAAGTCTTAACTCATATTTCTTATGTTAACTCGCATAGATTATTCCAAGGGGGTTAGGCCTGCTAATTTTTTCCTAGAGCGGAGAAGGGGAGCGGCATGATCAATTTGAAGTTTTAAGATACAAAATTGTTTTATGCATATGTAAGATCTTCCGGGGGGAGGGTGGTGTTGATCAATTTTTTGACGGTGCCCAAGCAAATAGTTATATGTTTGTAAGATGAAGATTTATTTACATTTTGAAACTAAAAAGATTAGTCAATCCAACCATAAGAAAAAGACAAACCCTAATGTTCTATGATTCACGCCTCCTCGATACGGCAAATTATCTTGTTTTTTTTTTTTTTTTTGTTTATTTTTTTGCACTACTTCAAAGGCCCTCTCCTAACAATCTTAACTGCCACCAATGAAAATTATTCGACTATGGTGCATAAGATTCTTAGGCTTTCAATTTTTACTAAAAAATAAAAGTCTCTGAATGGGCCTAAAAATAGCTTAGCCAAATATCAAACAAATTATGTGATTTATTAACGATTTTTAGCAAGACGTAACAGTTAAGGTCGTAACGTGTTTTAGAATATCCTCCTTACTCTATTGATTAGTAAAAATCACTAGACTTTTTCCGATTCACTTCTAAAGATACAATATGAGGGAGCGGGATCAAGGCCCAACCCCCGAAACCTTACAGTATTTGTCTTTCGTTCTTGGTCCCCACCGATTTTTTTATTAGGCTACCCTCTTCCAAAATTACCTTGGTGTGCGCTTGTACAATAGGTACTCACATGTCCAACAGAGAGCACAAAATTTCATCAAGGGAAAAGGTCAGAAAGGAAAAGGAAATTAAAAGATTTAAAATATGAATCTTTAATAGAAGGAGGGGATCCTTCGGGTGAATTTTACATAGAGATATTCACCCCCTTTCATCCTATGAGGTGTGCAGGCATGTGTGTCATAATCATCAAGCTAACTTGGTAACTTTAAGCAGCAATTTCTAAAAATGTGTGTTTATTTTTCTTTTAATTTGTTTGGTTGGTTGATGTGTTTGTAACGCGTTCCAGGTTGATTGGCTGTGCACGTGAAGACTGGTTTTTAACTGCTTTAAACGGAAAATATTTTTAACTGCTTTAAACGGAAAATAGAAACTTGCACAAAAAAGATATACAAAGGGTAGAAGACCAAGTTGCGATATTGTTTTTCTTTTGGTTGGGCGTATTCAGCCAACCTAATCTAAAAATGTGTGCAAATGGTCCCCACTGCCCCTTTATGTTTCTGATAGTGAATAATTGATGCCTCTGTTGTTGGAAACAAGTATGTCAGTAATCAATCAATTGCATCCAGTCCGTCACATCAAGAAACGCATAATCAATCATTTGTTCGTCAGGGTTGGCTATCAAGGACTTTGAAAACTGAAGTCGGGTTAGAGGCCGGGACAGATATAGCACGTTCAGGTGATTTCAAACCCATAAAAATATAAATATCCTACGTTTAACAATAGCGAAAACTCAAAGTACCAAGGACAGAGACAATGAAATCCGATTGTTTGATTTGGTAAGTGGAAACTTACACAACCATGTATGTCTTAAAAAAATTGGAAGGAAAGGGAAACCCAATATTTTATGAAAAAGATCTCCATGTGCAACAATGAAACTTTTTGAGGAGTTGCTTACTTTCCGACACATGGTGTGCATTTTAGACAGACAAGCGTACCACACAGTTCTGCAACGCTTGGCAAGGTCAAATTCTGGCATACTTGTCACAGTTCAACAACGCTTGGTATGCGTCACCTGGTATACACTATATCTGAGATTGAGCGACCCCTCAAAACTTTTGGTAGCATTGGGAACCAAATCAAACAAATTGAATTCAATTTCAAACGAAATGAAGCAAATCAAACGATTGAAAAATCAAAAGAAATTAAGCCAAAAACATATGGCAACCAACAGCTTAAGAAAGTATAGGTTTCCTTTGAAGGTGAAGTTGTCTTTAGGAAGCAACAGATCTTTAATGCCTGAATTTTTACGAACGAGAAGCGCAGTTAGGTAAAGGATACGGCATTAGAAACCTTAAAGTCCAAATCGGCGTTGCTGATTTCCGTTTCAAGGCCCTTCAGCCAGAAACTTCAATGGGGGTTGGGGGCCAGCCATCCTGTGCTTTCGCACACCTTCCTGCTTACCTTCTTCATATTTCTCCAGGTAACCATTTGGAGCTGGGTTGACTCTGGCTGAGCTTACAGAATCATGCCATTGAGCCCCCATCCTGAACCAAATAACTGGGCACACCAGGAATCGACCCCTCACACTTGGGTCAAAGGATTCCAAATACAGGGCGTCAACCACTCTGTTGAAATCGGTTTTGCTCATCTATTTTCCCCGCTCAGCAGTGGCGAAAACCTGGTACTGCCCCTTAGACTTAATAATTTTGAAACAACCACAAAAAAAAAATCTTAGAAAACCGTGACTTTAGCTTATGAAAAGACTAAGGAAGGGTGTAGGGATCGAAAAATATTTCTATTTTTATGTCCTTGGTACTCAATAGAGAAAAACAGTATTTTTCTTACTTGCCTGATCTTTGAGAAACGGCAGATTTTTACCCTTGAAAGTCGGGTTCGGCATATTCAATACTTTTTTTTTTCGAATTTTTCAAGTAGAAAGGTTCTGACTCTTGGGAATCAATGACTCAATATTCATTTCATTAAAAAGTTAACCTTATAGAGTTTATTATAACCATAATGTCTGCACGAAGGAGCACTTAACTTTCGCTACCTAGCGTACATCTCGTAACATCATATGTGCCGCAAAATTCCTTCACACCCCATTTGGTGTAGGCCTACGTGATTTGTTAAAGAGGGGGGGCTCCTTCGTAACTGCACAAAGGGCAAATGTTCGGGATTCTCCCTTAGATTAGTAATCTATGGACTTATGGAAGTAATTAAGGAAGTAGCCCGCTTTAGAAAATTTTCGGTCTCAGCAACCCGTAATCTCACACGATTGGCTAGGTGTTAAAAACATTCCAGAAATTCTTAGAAGATAATTGTTATTATTTGTAAAGAAAAAAAATCGAATGACATACCACAAAAACCAAAACAAACATATGAAAAGGCCAATGAAACCTGCAACACACAATATTTATAAGATTTCAGTTCAAAGAAGGAAGAAAAAGAACGACCAATTATAGCCAAAATTATTATTATTCCTACTTTTCGGTTGTTATTATCTTCTCCCTAGTTTAGGCTTATTTGGAAATCCAGGGGAAGTACTAGTTAATTGGAACATTATTTTGCTCCAATCTTCAGTCACTGCTCAATATCAAAAACAAATTTCTCCAAAGATGAATGGGGTCAAGTTCCTGCGTCGTAATGCCAGCTAGCTTTAAGGTAGATGCTCCCTCTGAACCTGTGATTCCCAGCGTGGGGGCATGCCCCACTGGTGGAGCAAGGCAATATTTTGGTCGGTCATAGGCAAGGACGTGGACATTTCGGCTGACTATTCTTTAGAGCCTTAATAAAAAAGATACTTTTCATGTGAATGAAGTCACATTTAAAGAACAGTGACGTTATACATTGAATAAAAGTATTGTACTCAGACAATATTTTTCATTGGTATAAAACATGCCCAGAGAAAGATCTAAAAGAGATACCATTCTAATGGCCTTTTAAGTTTTCATCAGGTAAGCACACGTAAAATTTCGAATAACAAAATTTAAATATCACAAAATAAACACAAGGATTTTAGGAATGCCTAGGTGGGGCATGGCCCAAAATTGGCTGGGAACCACTGCTCTAAAACGAGTGAATTTACGACAAGCTTAAAGCTGTGACTTGCACCAAAAGAAAAGAAACTTTGCAATCATCGTGTTTATAGCGGTAGTTGCAACCTAGTAAAAAACGAATCAAACAGTTTGTGGTAACGAACTGTAGTAAGGAGCGACCCGGCTCAATAGTAACCAAAACTCTAAAAAAAATGGAATTTTGATACCAGTAGCTAAATCGAAAGAATCGCATTTTAATGCTCATTTTAAACATATAAGCTTCATCAAGTTTAATCTTACCCATCAAGAGTTACGAGCCTGAGAAAATTTGCCTTATTTTAGAAAATAGGGGGAAACAACCCCCAATAGTCATAGACTTTGTTGTTGCTTTTCTTCAACAACGTTCAGGGTATTTTCAGCCTCAAAGAAATCCTGCACTCAAAATCTAAAATTTAATTCCTTAGATAGAAGGAACTGAATCTCAGTGCTGAAATAATAGCCACATTTCATTTTCGTTGAGGACCCCTTATATTGGAAACCTTAGGAAAGCAGAAAAATAATAACAAGAAACTTGTATAGGGATCGTAAACTTTAGATAAAGGAAATAGAAACCCCAACTCAAGCCCACAATTTCTCGACATGAGCACCCTATTTAGGTATATTTCTAATGACAGAATCACAGGTGTAAATATGCCGAGTCACACGCCGAAGTTATGTTTGATTGATACCGCAACGCGACTAAAAAGTTTGCCGGTGACTTAGCAGCTTCCCAATAGATTTTGACATGAGACCGATTGACGTTCTCCATCAGAGGCTCTATTGTAGTATTGACTATTAATATGCCATGGTTGATGTGGACCTTAATTACACCGAAGAATTCTTCAAGTCCTATCTCTTTGAACAAAGGAGAACGATTCACGACTTGGAGTTGATTTATGTGACCCACAGTCCGACAGTTGATGGACTCCTGCTGTAGAAATTTATAACTTCGTCATTCAAACACAGTTGAGAATGACTCAGGACAGAACAATTAATAGTTTTTTTGTGGTTACTTTATAAAAAATTGAAGAACATTTATTTTTTGCCTTGGGTGTTCCAGAAACATACAAACTAAAAGGGCCCGCAAAGTCTGATGTATGTGCCATAGTGTGGTCACACTCGTGAATAAATTCAAAGTTACGCAAGACTACAGCGTCAATTATTTACTCCGTTTATCGTTTGTCGAGTTGAACTTTCGAGCATAAAATTTATGATTGATTAGTCAGAGCAGAGATTTAAAGCCTAACTTTACAAGATCCAAAAAGAAAGATTTTGAAATAGCGAAATTAATGGTTAAAAGTTTACAAAAAGCATCAAAAATTGGTTTACATGCAGGTTTGTTACTTTTTTATGAGTTGAACAAAAAATTCGACGGATGAAGTCGAACACAGCACCCCTCTCTGGATATGGCCTTGGATGTAACTATAGTATATCTAGGGCATAAATTAGAGTACATTTTGTGGAGTGATTTTCAACCACGGTTGTTTATTAATAAAAATTCGGGTGTTTTAGGATAATATTGTAAAAATGTTTCTAATACGACTTTCTATGCTATATTCAAAGATTTAATAAGATTTTTCGCCCCCAGAGTTTATGCGTGTTATTTTGTGATTATTTTTTTTTGTTCTTTTATTGGTGTCTCATGCAAACCAAAGTCAAACAGAAATGTTACAAAAACAGAGACCCAGAGAAGAATGCAAGATCTCGTTTTGAAAGGGGATTCAAAACCTCATGAAGAGGCGGGAATCTTCGACAAGAATAAAGTAAAGTAAGTGAATTATATATAGACTTACGGGAAAATATTGAAAAAAGTGGTATAGAAAAATTTTGGGAAAAAAATGTTAAAAAGCTGTTTCTTTTGGGGAGGGGGGAGGGTCACGTCCAGAGTCCCCTGGGGTACAATCTTACGTAGCCGCTAGAACAGATATGCTAATGATTTGAATTTGACATGAAAGATGGCATTGGAAATTTTTTTTAAAGCTTATATACTTTCCTTTCCAGTCAAAACAGCCAAAACTCAAAATTTTATTTTGCAAAAACTGCAACAACGCAAAAACTGCTGGTAGGCTAATAGAAAAAATCAAAAAATACTTTTGATTTCAACCCGAAAAAGAAATTCATCGTTATTTACTAGAGAAAGAGTGGTTTTATTCAGCAGTTTAATTATATGCCGTTCTTTTGCAAAAAATATTTATTGAAACAACAATTCTTTTTGACACAGCATCACAATTATCAATATGGACATCACCAAAATAAGAATCCCAAAACTGCTTCTTCTCCGCATGTCATGCATCATAACCAGTACTTATATGAAGGGTGGCTGAAACTGGCAGACGTTGATTTACTGACGAATGCCCGTCTCAGTCTTTTTGACTGATTTATAGTGGCGTCTGCTTTAACGCTATATTTATTATCCGCGGCCTTTCTTCGCAGCTGCCCCATAAAAAGGCACTTCTTTTGACATTCTTATGACCATGTGATCTGGATAGCAAAAGCAAAGATTTGATGCAAAATAGAAAGGGTCCATAAGCTATTCATCGTCGTATCTGATCGGATAAATCGTATTTCATTCTGACAAATACCAGTCAACCAATATTCAGATCTAAAGGAATTAAATCAAGCTTGTGTTTTTCGATTCTAATGCAATTCATTCCATCTAAGCATCCACGAAACGGCTTGAGGGAGGGCCCACATTCCTCAAAATAGAGATTTTAAAATACTTCAGACTTTAGAGGGACCGCTACCTCTCTAAGTGCCTCACTCCCCATACTGAGGCCTGATCCAGCTAATTTTCATAACTATACTTTTTAAAGTCTAGTTAAGTCTCTGAGTTTCGGAATTCCTGATCGGCCTGACAAGGGTTGCGAATGAGGTCAAAGCGTGTTATTTACGTAACCAGCCGGTGTTTTTTTTTCACCATTACATTTGCGCACTGTGAAGATTTTAGCTATGCCAAACGTCCCAAGATTGGAACCAACGGTCCCATTTTTTTGGGGGGGGATAAATAAACATGATTTTTCTTACTTTTCTCTTCAAGTTCCTTATAGTTAAAATTTTACAGTGGGCCAGCGCAATGGTGGAAAATAGCAGGACTGGCTAGTTACTTTCTTAAAAAGATCGTGGAACGGGACGAAAACATGTAAGTACATGTAAGCTTGCGGTTTTAAACATAAATACTCGTTTTTACCAAGCATGTACATGTAAGTAGCAGCAAGTAAATATATATAAACAAAAAATTTGAGAGGGGACAGAAGTACATTCTTCAAAATAGGGACCGTAAAATTCATCGGACTCTGGGAGGGACCTGTCTAACTCTGTACACTGAGGCCAGATTGAACTAATTTTTCCCAACTGTTTTTACTGAAGTTTTGTTTAGCTTCTGAGTTTCTAAATTTTCGATTGGTTAAACAAAACGAACATGTTGCAAAAACTCCGAACAAAATAGACAAATACACCGAGATCTGTAAAATGACGAATTGCAGAATATTAAACTCTGAATTACTATAAGAAATTAATAATTGAAAGATTTTGCCATAAAGGCTTTGGCATATAGATCCAACTACAGTCCGTTTTTTTTTGGGGGGGGGGGGGCAATAATTTGTTCTAAAAATGCAACTATTTTGAAATTAATCACACAGGCAGATCTTCCGATGGTGGCACGAAGATAAGAGAGGAAAAGTATAACCAGAATGGAGAGTCACTTCTACATCATATGATGACCGTGGAAGATCGAGTTCGAATTTGTAAAGATGTCGAAACAGCCGTTGCAAACATTGCGGTAGATCGTGGTCTGGATTCAGAAATGGAAATTGTTGTTACCAAAGTTGAATGTCCTACTTTGAAATCCTAAATCTTTCATTGTCAAGCTTCCTGACAACTTTTTATCAAATAGAGGGTTACAGCTTCGAGATTTGCTCTTTCGATTCAAGACTGAATCCTTTGGTCCCTTTTTAAGAGAGCTTTTAAAACCGCGGTCCCACCCACAGTCACAAACCAGGAGTTCACAGAATTAACTTAAGTTTATTCTAGTGCATCGTAGATGTAATCCAATCATTTATTATGTTTTAATATTTGCGTAAATAATTACTCCATTGCGTTATATGTATCGTGCTCACAAAAAAAAATTACACAGTTGAATAGCATTAATGTCACTCCCATCGTTTTCTAAAGTTTTAAAGCACAGAATGGGGTGATTACTCGTCAGAGTCAGAAAGCCAGTGGCACTTTTAGAGTCCATCGCGGGTGGCACCCTTGCTAGTTGCACCACTGCCTATTACCATATTGCAGAAACTGACAGGAGACCAGACTCTTATTTTGAAGAGGCAACTGGTTCCGTTTTTCTTGGAGGGGGGGGGGGGGAAGAGGAAGGATATTTGAGTAATTATGTGTTCAAAGGCAGGCCTTTGACAAGCAATTAAAGACTACAGTCACGTGACGAGGGCATCAACGTGAGCTGAATATTGATTGAAGCCCGAGATTTATTGTATTATAGTTTTCCCCTTCCAAAGAGGTAGAAAACTTTCCTGGATATATCAATGCTTCATAACAGACTCACGCATTAAAAATACACTCTGGGGGATATCTTACGTCCATTCTCGTCTCCATGTGCTAAACCGGGAAAATAGTGCCACTAAAAGAAAAAGTGAGATAATAAAGACGTAAATCTGTCAAACTAGTCGACAAATACTCCGAACAGAATAGAAAGACGGATGATATTGCAAAGAGACTGTTTCTGCTCAAATATATTCCTTAGGTTGAAATGACTGGCATAGATTAACGAAAGTAGGGATATTAGGGATAATTGGGATAGGTAGGGATAGTTACTTACTATGGCGGCATTTATAATGTCTAGTTTTTATTACTCATATTAATAAGGCGGGTACTTATTAATATGAGATAATTTTTTTTTAGATTTTTTTTTTTATTGGAAGTTTATTGGATAGTTTCAATAAGAAGCGCCCAAAAAACTTAGGAAATTTAGGATTTCAGGAGGGCAAGGCCCCTATCAGTATATCCCTGTAATAAGTCGATATCTACAATGCCGTAATTACCCTACTTGTTGTGTAACATCGAAACAATAAAACAAATTTCTAGGCAACCACGCCGGGAATTTATCGCATAGTTTTTCCTTGAAGGCATGCAAGCATTAAATAGCCTTTGTGCACGGACCGGGACGAACTCTTTGTCCTTTCCCCTCGAAGCCTCCCGCCAACTCCCCGTCTTAATATACCCGTTTTTGTATTAACAGCCAAAAAAAAGTGCAAACACATATTTGACCAATATTTAAGAATTATTAAAACCTCACCACTCCCAAGAGGAATTTAAAAGACTCCGTAAAGGTAATACTTCTGATACCTTGTGACGCAAAATCTAGCCTATGAGAAAAAGACAAACTTGGAATTTGTCTGGTCAATTTGAATATCTTCCATGCCAAATCTGACTAAATTCAAAGAGGGGACAAAACCGAGACATAGGGTTCATTGAATGACAGTGAAAAACGACTTCCAAACAGTCATAAAACTCATTAAGGATCACCCTAGTGACCGCAGATTGTGGAATGGAGAGGACATCATTATGTCGATCCTTTCACCAGGGTCACCACAAACAGTAGTTACTAGACACGCTTCATCTGGGTTATAGCAACCACTTTTACCGAAGACTAGCTTTCATAAAGTAATAACTTCGAAACCCATTTCATAGGGTAAAATTAACCCTTTTCAGAATAATTTAAAATTGTAATTCTTGGTATACTATTCTATGTTATGCTTGTTATTACCTGTCCAAATACTCATTCATCACATTGAACTGGACACAAATTCACCCCCCCCCTTGCTTTTCATTCCCCTTGATTATGGGGGCTTCAAATATCTCTTAGTGGCTCTGCTATTTTTTAACTAACTTTTTTACCCACTTAATTCTCTAGTATATTATTTTTACCCAGTGGTAAGATGGAAGCAGACATACATTGCCAAGATAATTAATTTTGTCCCCAATTTCTGCCAAATTAATTATTAGTCTGAATATAACCGAAATAAGGATGTCTTAGATATAAATTTATCTGGCTTATGGCAACCACTTTTACCAAAGACTAAAGCTTTCATAAAGGAATTACCTTAAAATCCATTCCACAGGGTAAAATTAAGTAAGTAATTTATTGATGCCCACTCATAGAACATGAAAAAGTGGAGTAAAAAAAGAAAATAATATGACTTCTAATACAACACAACTTTAAAAATCGCACATTTACAAAATATGTACAGGTAAGAAACTTGCCAGTTTACGAAGGGACCTAGACCTTACCGACTCTTCCACCTCAGGTATCATATCCAGAGGATCATGCATATTAGGCCTATAACGGTTTAGCAATGGGGAATTTCTTTCTTGAAGCGGCATACGTAGTAAAAATTTTAAGTACTTGCAATAAGTTGGATGCAGCTTCTATTTTTACCCTTTTCACAATAATTTAAAACTGTAATTCTCGTTTTCTTAAATCTTACCTTGGTACAATATCAACTGGTTTACTGATAGAAGAGTTGTTTGGAAAAGAGACCCTCACAGGGAGGGCAAGAGGGACAGAGGTGGCTTTAGGGAGAGAGACAGACGGGGCACTTGCCCCGTGCTCAGAAATTTTAGGGCTGGAAAATTCCAAATAAATAACATAGCCTTTACAATAATTTATAGTTTTTGAAATTTTATATTTATTAAAATAGAGAGCGCAAGTTGGCTGTAACTATAATTGAATCCAAAACTTTCATTTCTTTTATATCTTTTCACATACCAAGTACGAAAAGTCAGGTTTAAATAAATGAATTTTTTTTCATAAATATATTTTTTTAATTTGCCCAGAAAATTTTGAGATACAGGGGAGGGGCACTGTACAAGATTCTCCCCCGGGCGCGAGAGAAGCCAGAACTACCATTGGAGAGGGGTAGGCTTCTCCCTCTATAAAACCAAACTTAACATAAAATTGACAAAAGAAAAGAAACTGACAAAAGCAACACTTCTGTCACTCATTATGGCACTGTCATTATGGCATCATTATGTCGTATATGATACTGAATATATATAATATATTCAAATTGCTGATGACTAATCAATTCTTTTGATTATTTCAAAATTAGAAACTCTGGGCAGTTTCAAATTTTCGTCATTGCTGGAACGTAAGAAATTAAAAACAAAAATTTGAAAACGCCTTTCGACCTTAAAAATTAAAAACTATGAAAAAAATCAAATATGATCTGTTGATTTCCCAGAGATAACAACACTTTAAAGGAAAGCTACATATGTTAAGATGTCTAGTATCATATGTTTTAGCTAATTTTTCATCCATGTATCTTTTTTGAATTTGGTATCCGCAACTGCAAAAAACTGCACACAGAGGTATTTTCATTGAAATTGCATATCCGATTTCTCCATTTTTTTTTTTCTTTTATGACACATATGGCTGTGCAAATTTCCGCTTAAAAAATCAAAACAATAAAATTTCATTTTGACTGTCCATAGCACTTCAATACTATAAAACATTACTAAAATGTTTCGGTGAATTAAACAAGTTAAGGTTTTTATTTAATTTGTCGGGAACACAAGTCAAAAATTAAGCACGGTTTGTACTACTCGTGCATTAGTTAATCCATTGGCTAAAAAAATATTGACATACATGCTAAGTTGGAGTAATAATAGACAATGGGGCCTTCAGGAGAATTTAAGGGGTGGGGCAAAATTTATTCTTTAAATCTAGGGGGTTAAATTTGGCATTTTTTCAGTAAAAACAGGCAACCAAAAAAGGCAGTTTTTAATGAGAATGGCCCAAATACCGCTCTTTCCAAAATCTAAGGGCGATAACAAAAATCCAAGGGGAACATGCCCCCCCCCCAGTTGAAGCCACTGAACATAGAAACACAAAAATATACTTAGGCCTTTTTCCTTTTTTTTCAAATAATTTTTGGTTGAAACGTATTTTACCGTACTCAGAAGAAGTAAATACAGACAGCGTCGTCAATTCAAAGAAATCAAACAGTTCATGGCAACGAACTGTAGTAAGGAGCGACCCGGCTCAATTGTAATCGAAACTCTAAAAAATGGAATTTTGATACCAATAGTTACATTAAAAGAATTGCATTTTAATGCTTATTTTAAATATATAAGTTTCATCAAGATCAGTTACACCCATCAAAAGTTAGAAGCCTGAGAACATTTGCCTCATTTTAGAAAATAGGGGGAAACACCCCCTAAAAGTCATAGAATCTCAACGAAAATCCCACCATCAGACTCAGCGTATCAGAAAACTCTACTGTAGAAGTTTCAAGCTCCTATCTACAAAAATGTAGAATTTTGTATTTTTTGCCAGAAGGCAGATCACGGATGCGTGTTTATTTGTTTGTTTTATTCCCAGGGGTGATCGTATCGACCCAGTGGTCCTAGAATGTTGCGAGAGGGCTCATTCTAACGGAAATGAAAAGTTCTAGTGCCCTTTTTAAGTTACCAAAAAAATTGGAGGGCACCAAGGCCCCATCCCACGCTAATTATTTTCCCAAAGTCAACGGATCAAAATTCTGAGATAGCCATTTTATTCAGCGTAGTCAAAAACCCTTATAACTATGACTTTGGGGACGACTTACTCCCCCAAAGTCCCCGTGGGAGGGGCTACAAGTTAAAAACTTAGACCAGTGCTTACATATAGTAATGGTTATGAGGAAGTGTACAGACGTTTTCAGGGGGATTTTTTGGTTGGGGGAGGAGTTGAGAAGAGGGGATATGTTGGGGGAGCTTTCCGTCGAGGACTTTGTCATGGGAGAAGAAAATTTCCATTAAGGGAGCGCAGGATTTTCTAGCATTATTTAAAAAAAAAAATGAAAAATAAATTTGAAAAAGTTTTTCAACTGGAAGTAAGGAGCAGCATTAAAACTTAAAACGAACAGAAATTATTACGTATATGAGGGGCTCGCCTCCTCCTAATACCTCGCTCTTTACGCTAAAGTATTTTTAGTAATTTCAACTAATTATTCTACGGCTTTTGTGATTCAGGGGTCATTCTTAATGAATTGGGACAGAATTTAAGCTTTAGTGTAAAGAGCGAGGTACTGAAGAGGGGGTGAACCCCTCATATATGTAATAAAAACATGAGAAACAAAAGTTCGTTACGTAAGCTAATTTATAAGTTACGTATATCTTTTGCTAATAAAAACATTCGTAAAAAAATTAAAAGTTCTAGTTGCCTTTTTAAGTAACCAAAAAATCGGAGGGCTACTAGGCTTCCTCCCCCGCTCCTTTTTTTCTCAAAATCATTCGATCAAAACTATGAGAAAGCCATTTAGCCAAAAAATAAATATGCAAATTTCGTTTTACTTATTCCTCTGCGGAGAGCCAAAGTCAAAACACGCATTGATTCAAAAACGTTCAGAAATTAAATTAAGAAAAACAAGTTTTTTAGCTGAAAGTAAGGAGCGACATTAAAACTGAAAACGAACAGAAATTACTTCGTATATGAAAGGGGCTGCTTCCTCATCAACGCCCCGCTCTTTACGCTAAAGTTTTTTATACTGTTTTAAAAAGAAGAGTTGAGAGAATGAGTCAAACTTTAGCGTAAAGAGCGGGGCGTTGATGAGGAAGCAGCCCCTTTCATATACGAAGTAATTTCTGTTCGTTTTAAGTTTTAATGTCGCTCCTTACTTTCAGCTAAAAAACTTGTTTTTTTTTTTAATTTAGGAGAAGGGCTAAATCTATTTCTTAGAAACTAGGGATGACAATTTAAAAAAAAAAACAAAAAAAAACAAAACAAGTTATGCATTTTCAATGAAGCAAACACCAAAAAGGGCAGTTTTAAAAATTTAGGGGGGGGTGCCCTTTCTCCAATTGATACCATTGAACACTGAAACACAGAAAATTCCTTAATCATTTTTTTCTTTCTTTTTTCAGACAATTTTTGGCTGATATGTACTTTGCAATAAATGTATTATTGCGACACAATGTATGCGAGAATTACGAGCTATCATTTAAACTGAAAGAATCATTTGCAATTTTATCGATGTAGCAAGCTACTTTATCGTCTCCATTCATTGGAACATATATTTGACAACTGTCAGGATTCGACTTAATGGCAGAAATAATTAATCGTCAATTGACAACTTTTAAGAAGAATGAAGTCAGAATTATACATTTACTTCGAGGGGGCTAAGATCATCATATATATATATATATATATATATATATATATATATATATATATATATATATATATTTGAAATTTTAAGAGAAGAAAGGAGCAGGAAGTGGGAGGGGGGTTGAAAAGAGGCTCCGTCAGAAAAGACTTAAAGAGTTTTCTTAAATACAAAATTTTTGAGTGGTTACCCTGACATTATTATAGCCTAAAAACTAACAAGGTCACCCTTAAAATAAAGTCCATATAGATTATTCTTGGGGAGGTTTGAAACATTTTTACAAGAAAGGGGTAGATTTTTTCAAATATTCTAAAATTTTTTGCAAAATTCCAGGCCTACATAATGCCCATAAAAACAGTCAATACATCTAAAATTTTAAGAGAAGGAAGGGGGAGGAGGGTTTGAAAAGAGTCTTTGTCAGAAAAGTCTAAAGACTTTTCTTTTTTAAATTTATTTTGACTTAAACACAAAATCTTCAAGTGGATAATATTACCTATATATTATACGGAAGTTGGTCTTACAATAGGGCTTCCACATTATAGTCTCATCTGGTTACCCTGACATTATTATAGCATAAAAACTAACAAGGTCACCCTCAAAATCAAGTCCATAGAGATTATCCTGGGGGAGGTTTGAAGCATTTTTACAAGAAAGGGGTAGATTTTTTTCATATATACTAAAATTTTGTGCAAAATTTCAGGCCCACATAATGCTCATAAAAACAGTCTACACATGTAAAATCTTAAGAGAAGGAAGGGGGAAGAGGGTTTGAAAAGAGTCTTTGTCATATAAGTCTTAAGACTTTTTTTTAAATTTATTTTGACTTACATACAAAATCTTCTAGTGGATAATATTACCTGTATATTATACGGTAGTTGATTTTAAAATGGGACTTCCACATTACACTCTCTTCTGGTTATCCTGACATTATATAACCCAACAATTAACAAGGTCACCCTCAAAATTAAGTCAATATAGATTATTCTGGGGGAGATTTGAAACATTTTTACAAGACACGGGTAGATTTTTTCAAATATTCTAAAAAAAATTTGCAAAATTTCAGGCCCACAAAATGCTCATAAAAACAGTCAATACATCTAAAATCTTAAGAGAAGGAAGGGAAGGGGGAGTTTGAAAAGGGAATTGTCATAAAAGTCTAAAGACTTTTCTTTTTGAAATTTATTTTGACTTAAATACAATATCTTCTAGTGGATAATATTACCTATATATCATACGGTAGTTGGTCTTAAAATGGGACTTCGACATTACACTCTCTTCTGGTTACCCTGACATTATTATAGCCTAACAACTAACAAGGTCACCGTCAAAACCAAGCCCATATAGATTATTCTGGGGGAGGTTTGAAATATTTTTACAGAAAAGGGGTAATTTTTTCAAACATTTTAAAATTTTGCGCTTTTTGCGTATTATAAATATTCCACAGAGGGCCAACAACCCCTCTGGGTACTCTCGCAACGCCACGACATGAAATAGAAATCCAATATAAATTCCTGATTTTGCAAATTTCAAGCTCCCAAAATGTTCATAAAAAAAAACAATGTCATTTAAAATTTCAAGAGAGGCAGCCAAGCCTTATAACTGACATAAAAGTTGATAAGAGAAACAGTGATTTATAACTTTCAAAGACTGATTGCTGTATTTGAAGTCATAAACTTCTTATCAAGGCAGTAAGAAAAATAACAATACAAGAATGGAAAAGCCAGGCAAACTACTTTCTTGTTGGGCCATAGTGGAGGTGTAATTACAGTACAAATACAGCGGACATCTGTATTATTTGCCAAATTTTTGCCAAATTTGTCGGTATTAAGTAGCTAACTGCGCAGGGATATATTATTGTAATCCCTAGATGAAGCAAAACAAAATGATATCTAGACAAGTTAGAAAGATTTTGAAAAAAGAAAAGTCAGACAAAATACTTTCTTGATAGGCCACAGAGAACTGGTACATATGGAAGATTTTACTTTATGGGGGGGGGGGGGGTCCAATAATATAAAAAGAGCATGGTAAGTGGACGAGATAGAAAGAATTTCCAAGTTAAGAACTGTTTGTACTGGACTTTCTTACTCATCCACATTTTAATGTACAAAAGTATACACAATTATTTTATTGTCATATTAATTATGATAATATCCTATTTATAATTTTAATTTCCTGATATTGTACTATTTTTAAATAATATATTAATTTAAATGCATAATAGCCTTTTCAACAAAGTGATCGATAGAAATCGCATTTCAAAATCAGAAATGGCTTTAGCGAAAATCCTTAAGTCTAAGCTAAGGCCGTTAGAACGATTTTTTTTTGCATAAGGGGCTAAATTGAATTTATATAGGGGCTAAAGAATTTATATATAGGGGCTAAGTTTAAATTTTACCAAATTAAAGCAACAAAAAAGGTCATTTCCTATAAAAACTTTACTCTATGCTCAAAGGCTTCTCTGCCTATAAAATATTGTAGCCACATGTTATATATACTGATAAAATACTATTAGTTTAATTTTTTGCTGTTTTTTACACTTATTTCTACAATGGTGTAAATTGCAAGTACTCAGAACAAAGTTCCTAGTACGGAATCTATTTTCATAAAGTAAAGCCCCAACTTTAATGCGTCTTTGGCCCACTCGCTCCTCTGCACGGGTCATGTACTCCCTTCATTTGTCCTCTCCTATATTTTGAAAAATGTGTTTTGTCCCCTCTAAATTTTTGTAAGCTAACGCCACTGCTTATCAGGCCGCAGAAAAACCTTTATTAAAGTTATTTATGACATTATTGCAGTATTTCTAGAGTAAAAGCATCAAATGCCAAATAAATGAAGTTTTTTTTAACTGGATTGTTCTTGCTGTGGTCAGTGACTCAATAATAATAATGGATTGAAAAAAGCAAATCACCTTAAAAAGCACCGAATAGCGTCAATTTTCAAAAACCACGTACACCAAGTGGCGAGTGTGGTCAAAGTGTGCCAAGCGTGGCGGAAATGTGCCAAGCCTTAAGGGGACGGATATGCGTGGTGGATCTGCGTGGCACAGGTGGTGCACAAAGATTACACCAGGTAGCGAAAAGTAGGTAACCCCTCGAAAAAACACATTAATTCCTCACATAGATTCATTAGGATCAGATATCTTGTGACTGTAGAAACTGTTAACCTAATCCTAAGGGCTGCGAGGGAAGAGAAGTCGTACCTTCTACAAGCAGCCTGAGCCGATTTAGAAAGTTTAGCCAATATCTCCAAGGTATCTTTCACCTCAAGATTGAAATAATGGCTGCGGAGGTGATTTTGATTAAAATTAATTATTACGTCTGCCGGAAAATTATCATGCCCAGCTTTCCATGTGCTCTGGAAGACACGGTGGAGTAGTCTTCTAACGGAATTTTTGGCTGGCTTTTTATGGATTACATGGACAGGACAGGATTCTCACACGTCAACTAATCAGCAGATAAAGCCTTTTGATAAAAGTTACCATCTAAAAGTTTCTTGGCATACCTATACTGGACCTAAGCGACGTCAAGAGGCTTTCAACAGATCGGTCTATCGTAGTTCTCAATCCCCTCAAGGAGAGGAGTCTAACTCTAAGTCTATCCTCGATAGACTCAGGAGTCAATATAAGTTTAATTTCAATGTATTTTTCTTAGCATCTGAGCTCTGATAGTAATAAGTTATCTCACCATGGGAGGGGAGGGAGGCTGAAAAACACAGCTTACTTGCATAACAAAGAATTAGTTTCCACGTCGAGAGTTTCCTCGAGTGGCTGAAAGAGACCTGGATGCCTTGCCATAAATCGAGAACAGGGACGTTGACATTTCAACGTTGCCAGAGCTCAGGTGGAGCAAAACACGTCTTTTTGCCCCAGCAAAAAGTGAGCGAAAATAATAAATTATCGGTGTAAGGCACGTAATGCTACAATTGAGTTCTTCTGTTGATGTCCTATCTGTCGCTCTTCTGAGGCATTAAACCGATACTGAAACAGCTTTTGGTTTTTCTATTCCAGTGTCTTACAACATCGTATATGCAGATTTTCAAGGCCGGAATATGAATAGACAATCAAGCAATTTTTTACTTTTATGCAAAATATCATTTTTTTAAATATATAATGTTCTGCATCTCTATGCACTAAAGACGAATATCTTTACCAAAATACCACCTTTGTCTTTTCGTTTGGTTCGCTGAAAATCCCCCTCTTTTGAATTTTGTCCTGATTATTATTATTACATTTTTATCTTACATCTCAATTTCTTGATTAGAACACATTGCGTCACCACGTTTAAAATAAAAATCAAATACAAGGGGAAATGAATGAGGTGTTACGTGTTTAAAAATATGCTTTAGTTCCAGGGGCAGATCCAGGGGGCGTGCCTTCCCACAAAAGATTTTTCTGGTGCCCTTTTTTGTGTTTTCTCTTTTTTACCTCTTTTTTAAAATTAACTTGTCAATTTAGTCAATTATTGGTGCCCTTTTCACATTTCCCTCCCCCTCTAGATTTTACTCTAGATCCGCCTTTGTCCAATTCAGTTAGTTTATTTTTGTAACCTTAGTTGTAACAAATTTCTTCTAGCTATTTAGCTCAGATCATTCCTGATGAGTACGCCAGAAAGGGAAGCCAAATAGCCCCGCCTCTTTCACCCATTATTGTATTTACCTGTTGTTGTAATGTCAAATTTTGAGCCTGCATAAAAAAACTTATTTTTTTCTATGGATATATTAATTCAATAAAGAAAACACGAAAGTTTTTAATCATACACTATTTTTTAAACTCTGTTTCTAAGATTATTCTTACCATACTATTATATTCTCTGAGGCCAACCTGACTTTCATACATAATGATGATAGAAGGTAATAAGCTTACCTAAGCTATGGATGTCAGGTACAGGTCCTGTCGAAATTATCGTTAGAAGAAAAATCAATCACCTGACATCCATAGCTTAGGTAAGCTTATTACCTTCTATCATCATTCTTACCATACAATTTTTTTCTCGAGCCTCTTAAAATATTTATTGCCTACCTGTGTTAAAACTTTCGACTATGAATCTGGGAAGGTTGAAACAAAAATGAACAAGAACATATGCAGGATGTTTCTTTTTTTAGGGGGTTTTACAAAAAAAAATAAATAACACATTAAAAATGTGTTTATATTCATTTTATTACTATTCAGACAAACATTTTGGTGAGTGGGGGTCCAAACCCCCTAACCTCACCTTCCTGGATATGAACTTAGAAGTGAATGAGAGCTTCAATTTAGCAGTTTCCAATTATGTTCAAAACGTGGACTGTTCTATAATATTTACACGCTGTATAAAATTACATAGATGTAATTAAATTAAATTTATTTACATCTAATTAAATTTAATTAAGATTACATAGATAATGAAATTAAAATCTGGTACGCCAAATTGCTAAAAATAAATTTTTGCTTAGATTTTAGAGCAAAAGTGAATCACTTTTCTAGTGAAAAGAAAAGTGATTTTCAATGAAGACACCTGTCAAAAAGGTACTTTTCAAAATCTAAGGAGGGCACATTCCCTCTCCAACCCCCTCCCTAATTAACACGAATACTGATTAGTGACTACAAACCAATTCCGAGCCATTGTTCAGCCACGCATATCACCCAAACCGTCAAAAGGAAAAGGGTGCTAAGGAAAATGAAAGGAAAAATAATTGAAAAATGTTATAAAATGTTTTTTTATGCCAAAGCAATTTAACATTTTGTCTTATTCTATAGGAATAAAATTATGCTAAAAGTAAAATTTTCCTCATAAAAATATATTAAGGATTTTCGGAAAGATATTAAATAAAAGAATTTTTCTGCTTGAGGAAATTTTAAACGTTTTGAAAATACCAACCTTTTGTGATAGCTGAATTTCTTTAGTCAAATCATGGATTTTTTTTTTCTTGCATTAAAATGACATTTGGAAAACCGTACTTTAAAATTTTAAGCTATTGAACACAAATATTTTTATATATATATAAATTAAATTCTTATAGAAAAAATGTGCAAATAACATGTTTATGGACAGAGGAAAAGAAACGGAGAGGCAGAATTCGACTGAAGGCATTTCCCAGTATTTTTAAATACCTAGCCTTAAATACCTTTAAATACCTTTCTCGATTGTTGAATTTCCACTCTCACATTTATTTCTTAGTATTTTTAAACAGTCCTATTTTTCTTCCCAAAAAACCAAAAGGTCGTATTTGAAACGATCATAATTTTCCAGGGGAGCAAAAATAAAGTCTTAAAGCTTTGTGCGGGAACATATTTCTTTTGAGGAATTACCGGAGACAAACTCTTTAAACATTACAACGTGTAGTTGAATCACTGGAACTGGTCGTTAATTTTTCCTTTATTTTTCAATGGCTTAAAAAGAAGCGTAGCGTTAGATAGAACCTTGTAAAAACGAACAATAGCCCATAATAATTGAAAACTTAAATGCTCGTTAAAAACAAACTGTCAAGGAAGGAAGAGTTGCCATTCAAAGCTTAAATTAGAATTTACCCCCTAAATATTAAATTAATCCGTTAGAATGTTATTTCTGTTAATCCCCAAATTTAAAAATTTCAATTCGATAGTTGGATAGAACTGAATCATAGCTTTGAAATGATAGCACAATTTTCGTTGTTGTATTTCGTGATATAGCCAAATTTTGTTGTATTTCGTGATATAGCACAAATTTCGTGATATAGCCAATTAAAGCCGTAGGAAAGCAGAAAAATAACACCCCGAAATTTGCCGAAGGAACATAAAGGCTTAAGATTAACAGAAATAGCAGTTACCATTCCTGAATAACCTTCAAATGGTGATTCTTCCTCGTTTATAATTTTTTTTTAAAATATGGTTTTGAATTTTCAGTTATTATGGGCAAAATTTTGCTCTTTACCTGACCTGCAACCATGATTTTAATCCATTAAACAAAAAAGGTTAAATTCCATCTGATTGGTTCTACTGTGTGAAATTATAAGCCAGGGAAAAATAATGATAAGTTTGGGAATCGCAAGATTTTTTCCGAGTTCCTCTGGTGATTCAACTACACACCGCAATGTTTAAAGAGTTTCTCTCCAGCAATTCCTCAAAAGAAAAGTGTAGTTCCCCCAAAAAGATTTAAAACTTTATTTTCGTTTTCCTGTAAAATTAACATAATGTCAAATACACTCTATTTTGTCATAATAATAAGACAGTATGACAAATACAAACAAACAGATGCGAGTTTGTAAATCCGACAATCGAGAAACGCTGGGCATTTTAACGCACTTAGAAATGCCTTCAATATAATTTTGCCTCTCAGCATGTTTTCCTCTGTCGACATGCACTTTATTTACATATTCTATTTCTAAAATTTTAATTCTATATATAAAATTTTGTGTTGAATAAGCTAAAATTTTAAAATATAACTCTCTAATTGCCATTTTGTTACACGGAAAAAATACAAATGTGTAGTTCCGGTGAGGTAGTTCAACTATCGCAATTTTTTATTTTTTCACTTTTTAATCAAGTATTAATAAAATAAAGAAAACTGATGTTTTTAAGTTCTAGAGAGGGGGAGGGGCAAAAAAAATTGATTGTAAAAAAAAATCCTGACAAATTTAAACTTAATCGATTTTAACGCTACGTTAAGCCAGTGACTCTAGGAGCACCACTCTTATTTGCAAACTTTACTTGGTCATGTGATATTTTTTTTGCTGCATTATTGTTGATGTTATGACAAATAGAAAAGACACTACTGTATATAAAGATTGTTCTCATGTCTCAAATGAGACGCTAACCTTTAGAATTCTAGGGGACAGTAGCTCTAGTCCTGTGTGTGGTAATTTCTGTTCGCTATACTTGGCTGTTCGTTTTAATTTTTTTTTGTTTTTTTTTCAGACGTCATTGGTTCTTTTGTGTGAAATTTTGACCCACTAACAGGAAAGAACAATTTCTGTCACAACTTTTTTATACACACTCTCTGTTTCTCTGTCAAAGGGGTGCCTACTTATCGCCAGCCGTTGCAAATCTCAGAACGTTAGGCATACCACACAGTTCTGCTATCCTTGACACAGCTTCCACCATACATGGCACACTTCCACCACGCTTGGCCTGTGTCACCTTGTGTACGTCCTTTTTGAAAGTGGCCATGCCTTCGTTCTCTGTGCTAATCCCCAAATCAAATGCAACCAATATATGGAGCACACAAACTCCTAGAAGTAGCCTATTGTAACCCTTTTGCATGAAAAGTGCCATGTGTGGCATTTGGAGGAGGACATCAAAATATAAGATGGGAAATAAAGTGACGAAGTATATAATATACTACATCCATATTATTTCTTTTTTGATGAGACAGAAATAAGATGAATAAAATGTTAGTGGACAGGAAAAAGACTGAGAGGTATCATTTGATTGAGGACATTCCAAAGCAGTTCCAAACAGTCAGGGTTTCTGGATAGTCAAGTTCACTCATTCACATCTGTGGATGACATATCACATGTCAGCTCAAGGAACGAACAGAAGAGGAAAAATGAGTGACATTTATTAAGAGATATAAAAAAGCATTGTCTTGTCTATCACTTTTTTCTCCAAAGAAAATCGGAAAGGATGTGAGAAGTATTGTTTTTTACCTTCTGTCTTTGATACGTGTAACGAGAGAAGAAAATAATGACAATTAGATTCTAAGGAAATTCCCAATTTTTGTTTAAGTAAAACTTAATGGATAATATTCATTATCCATGAAGAGGAGTTCTTCTTTTAGGGAAAAACTAGGGAAGAGGAGTTCTTTTCGTGTTACCCCCCCCCCATACCTTGGGGTTTGATTTGTATGCACCTTTGTTTTTGACAGTCGGGTACAGCATCCTCTAAATTTCTCTGATACTCTCGCAATTTTTGTAGTGACAGAAACTCCAAAGATGGTAAGCTACACTTAACCGATGGAAGAGTGCCTGATCAGCACTGTTTACACTATCAGGCTGTTTGAGCCTTCCCCCGGGCAGTTGTGTGTGTTTATAGTTTTTGTAATTTAGTAGTTAATAAAGAGAGAGTTCATTCATAACTTAAGGGACATAAGGTTCCGAAAAAAAAATTCAAATGATACTCAACAAAGCTGTTTCACAAGGAAAACAGTAAGATTGATAGAAGAAAATCAAGAACATTTTCAAAAAAACTTGCTACAATATAATGTTAACTTAGATTTCATGACCATACCAACAAATTTGGAGAGAAAAATCTTCAAGTAGATTTTTCAAAGAAACCCATTCCGGTAAAAATTGTCCCCTGGAAATGTTTTTTGTGTAGCGAAACCCCCCTCCCTCAGGGATTCTTTAGTAATATGTCTCTGCAGTAATAACGACCCCCTAGATGGTAAGCATAGTGCTTACCATTGGTAATTCACAATTGGTGGATTTCCCAAACAGCATGGTACAGGACAATTCAAAGTTTCAAAAGGAAAATTGTCAATTGGAATGATACGAGAAAATCGACCAATTATCTTAAAACATTAAGACTACAAAAAGTTTACGTAAATTTGATGACGACACCTAAAAATTAGGGAGGAGGAATTTTTCTTTTAGGGAGAACTAGGGAAGAGGAGTTCTTTTTGTTTTACCCTCCTCCCCCCCCCATACCTTGGGGGTCTGACTTGTATACACCTGTGCTTTTGACAGTCGGATAAAGCATCCTCTATATTTAGCATTTATATGTTTAATGGTATTTTAAATGTTAAATATATACTTCTATGGAATATGATAGGAAAAATATGTTTCAATATCACTAGCTCATTATGTGCGTGTTCTTTTTTCAGTGAATCAATATTCCTGGCGGAATGAATCGAACTCTTCAAAACGGACTTGTTCTTCGCTGAAATGTTGAAGCGATCAAGGCACTGGAAATTACTCGAATCACGGATTTTCCGCCATGTGATTCATCTGAATATCTCTCGTTCTGATGCTTGAAAATTTTAGCTTATTATACAGATGGTCCGAGTAGATCAAAACCTGAGCACGAACAAAAACCCCAATTCAAAATTTGAGCACAGCGAAGCCTCGAACTCGAGTGCCTTCTCTAGCTTTCAAATTATATGCAATAAAAAGGGGAGCTAGGTCAACATATTTACAAGAACAAGGTCAAACAATCAAAAAATGAGACCTGGCATACAAGCTGTGATCAGCCAACCCGCAAAAACACTAGCATCAAAACCTACGGTGAAAAAGGGAGCTCGGTCTAACATATTTACAAGAGCCATATATTAATGGTCCAGTAGTCCGTTGTGGTATACGAATTGGGGTTGGCCACCCTCCAAAAACACTAGCAACAAAACCTACAGTTAAGAAGGAAGCTCGGTCTAACATGTTTACAAGAGCCATATATTAATGGTCCAGTAGTCCGTTGTGGTATACGAATTGGGGTTGGCCACCCTCCAAAAACACTAGCAACAAAAGTCCGTTGTGGTATACGAATTGGGGTTGGCCACCCTCCAAAAACACTAGCAACAAAAGTCCGTTGTGGTATACGAATTGGGGTTGGCCACCCTCCAAAAACACCCACAGTTTGTATTTGGACCTCAGCAAAGCAGATGTAGTTTGCAGAATTTTTTAACTCATATGTTGGCAATTCAACAACAATTTTATTTTATTGTAACAATTTTATTGTAACAATAACAAGAGTGCTATTTTCTTCTTTTAGGTAATCACTTGAATAAAAGCAATCTTCACCAACACCATAGCTCCTACACACAATACCACACAAATAGAAATCATTCTTTGCGAGATGCACTTGTATAAGGGGTTGTGATGTTTAATAAGAAGGTACAAGCCTGAATTCAAGCCAAGGATAGTTAAATTCACCAATCCATCAAGTCTAATAATGAAAAATCCTTTCACTGCAGCCGCTCGGCTATCCTGGGTCACCGACAGGGGCCTTGTGGTGTCAGCCATCAATCACAGAAGAATATCTTAGAACAACTAGGGGTTTCTTATACACCCCCTCAATCAAAAGAAGTTTGAAATGGTATTAAAATTAGTTGTTCTGGACTGGAGCCAAATTAGTGTAGCCTACATGAAATTTGTTATGAATAATTTTCCGAACTTTTATTGATTCATTCTCTACCAAAAGACCGATAAGTTCATTAATACGTATTTCAAGTCGCCCTGTCCTTGGTACTTCAAGTGTTTTAAAATTTCTGTTATATATGACACATTACGACTATATATATACATATATATATATATATATATATATATATATATATATATATATATATATATATATATATATAGTCAACGGTCTTGCTCAGCAAGGTTGCCAGTCTGATGGAAACTGGTTGACAGCGCCGTCAATCTTTTCCAAGTGATCCTGTCCAGGGCTAAGGATGCAAACTCGTTTGGGCTGATATTGCGGCTGAAGAGGTGTTTGTGCATTACATAAACCCATCTGGTGCATTACTAGGTACGTAGGAGAGGGGACTATATTAAATAACAAATTTTATTTGATAATTTGAATAAGAAGTTCCCAGAAATTTGGAATACTGAGGATTTCAGAGGAGGACCGGATTGTGAGATTCCTCCGGCGTACGTCCCTATGAATCGCCTCCCTGGAGGGCGTTATACGCTGCGCTGTGTTTGTGCTGTTGCATTGATGATTTCTCTTTTCGTTAAAATATATAGACTTTCTAAAATCCTTATCAAGTGAGGGAAAAGTCTAGAAAATAGGAATTTTCAATGATAAAACCCCAATAGAGGAACGTTTTAAATCCAGGGGGAACAAATACCCTGTTCTTCCCCCCCCCCCCAAGAAGCTACTGAGCATCCTCGCTTACTTAGAACGAGGCAAAAATGGATCACCCTAGACAGAAATAAGAGAAGGAGAAAACAATTTATGCTATCACATATAAGACCGACTTGGCATATTGACAAAAAGAAAACACTCCAAGGAACACAAAACAAACTTAGGGGCCCATACTCACTTGCCCCCCTTAGACTCTGAAAAATAACTTAATGACATTTTCATTGAAACATAAAGAAAAAACAACAACATTACTCCAAAGATATTTAAAAGTACATTTTCCCCTCCCTACATTCTCATGAATTATCCTTGTCCCTGCTTACTTCTGCACACTAAACATGTGAATACACTTCAGAATCCTTAAGACGACTTATTTGTGCTTCATCAACTCGAGCATTAGTATAAACTGCGAACAAAGTAAATACTATAGTCTGACAAGATATAGCCTACATGCTGGCACGAGAGGGGAGGGGGAGGAGGCTTAGTAGAGAAAGTTAGGAAAGTCCAGGCTTGTTTGATTTTGAAATTTTATCAAAATCACAAGAGTTCACTAGGCAACAATCTAAATGGGTGGCTTCACAGAAGGAAACATCGTCCACCAATGGATTCCAAGTTTTATGTTCTTGTCAAATATCATATTCACGTTTCCGGTAAATCCCCTCCTCCCTTTGATGACCCCAGATATAGCCGTATGATATATCCAAAACTAATAGGAGATATAAGAAATTCGTACCTTATAATGTGCAACATTGTCCTATTAATCACATTTTTTTTTCACAATTCACATCAATTTCAAATAATATTTAACATGCAACAGTTTTTAATTGAGGGGTATAGCCTAATGGTTTTAACGGATGGAGAAACATATTTACCAATTTCATCCACCCCAGCAGCCCCATCCACATTTATATGATTCATAAAATATGATTAAAACACATTTTCTGAATAATAGTAAAAATGTGGTTGTTATAATCTTTTCATGTGAAGTTTTGTATACAATCTAGGGCCAAAAGGGTGGTCTAACAGAATTTTATAAGTAAAAAGGTTATGTCTAGAAAGATGGTTGAATGGTTAATTGAATGGCACTACGCTGCTCTTTGTATAGACCCAGGGCTATATCTGGGACCATCAAGAGGGGATACATTGTCAGAAACGCCAATATGATGTATAGAAAGTTCTTAAAATAAGGAGTGTAACGATAGTACTACTTCATTTGGTAAAATTCTAGTTAATTGACTTCTTGCTATCTCGGAAAGGGTTTAGGTTAGGAAAATGAAACTTTCAGGAATGGGTCTACAAGCTAAAGTATGTCCCGGGAAGGTATTTTAAGGTACTTACCTCCACTCCTTCTCCCTCTAGAGGGGAGCAGCTACCCCTCCCAGACTTCGGTTTGCCTTTATAATATACCTTTATAGTACCAAATGGCTTTTTTTTTGTTTTTACAATCATTTTTACTTGATTTTGGAAAATTAAGGTAAAATTCTAGCTTAGGCTCCAATTTTATCCCCTTCCCTGAATTTTGGTAAAATTACGTCACTGCTAAATGGATCCTCACTGAACAGCCTATAAAAAAAAGGCCATTTAATAGCCTATATATATGTGCTTAAAAACAATTAAAAATGACTTACATTTCATTCGTTTAGGACAATCCTGTTTTCTTCTTGGCATTTTATTAAATACAAATTCACAATGCATTCATTAACACTCACATATTCCGTACTGACTAAATTGTGTACACACAGTCCGGACTCTATTGCGGTACTCTAATGTCAAAGTGGTGCCGCTCACTCATCTCCAAAGTTGTGAGGAGTCGGACGCCAATTGGCTTGCGCCGACAGCGCGAGTCTCCGCCCCTTTTGACAACCTCTTAACTAAATGTTGTGACTATGAGAAAACAGGTGTTATCTATTTCCGGAACTAAATTGATGATTTGCCTATTCATTCAATTAAAAACAATTTAAGTCTTTTTTTAAAGCAATAGTTTAATCCATTTGTTTTTGTGTGTGGGTTTGAACTTATATTGAGATAGATGAAGACGGTGGTGCAGGTTCACGAAAATTTCGGAGGAGGGGGAAGGGGAGATTTCTGTCGATTTTAATGAATAAAAAAGTGCTATTCAAAATCTTGTGGTCAATTTTGAAAAAGATTTAAAATGTATTTTCTATTTTCGTGTCGGGGGGGGGGGAGAATATTTATGTTCATTTTTATTTTTATTGAAGATATAAAGCAAAGGAATTTTGCAAAATATTGGGGTAAAGATTTTTCATGATTTTCTAAGATGAATATTAAAAAATTTACTTTTCAAAATCTAGCAGCCAATAAAAAAAATAAAGTGTTTTATAATGAGGGGAGGATTTATTTTTGTTTGTCTTTAGATGCAGGTAAAAACTAAGGTGTTTAGCAAAAAAAAAAATTGGAGGCAAATAAGACTTTCCTGTTAAATCCGCCAGCTGGAGCCCCTCGATGAAGATTAAGACATATTGTACGTTAAAGTTAGGACAATAGATTTTCTAAAAAAGTTTTAAAAATCTGGGGCGGGTGGGATATTTATGATTTTTTTTTTAGCATGTTTGACAGGTATTTTGCAAAATACCTTTACACCCCAGAAAGAACCCTCGGCACAATTACCGAGCTGAATTCACATTTCTTAATGCCTCGTATTGAGATTGATCTGTAGGGGAAGTGATGATGAATTTTTATAGTTAAGGAAAGGAAGATTTTCTTATTTATTCATTTAAAAACAATTTAAAAAGTTTGTTGGATCAGTGATTTTAGGTCATTTTTTTTTAGCTTTTTTTTTAACAAGTTTAGATAGAGATAGAGCAAGGTGTAGATAACTTCGAAGACCACACTGCCTTTCCCTGTCGAATAAAAGGTTTTATCCCTATTTTGAACTGTTATATTTTCGAGCAAGGTGAAGATGTGGTGGGTGTCAAAGTAGATGACCGATCTACCTATGGGGAGGGATGATCCTTTCAAATGATTATAGTTAATCAATGGGGGATTTGCAATGGGTGGAAGTTCCACCTTATTTGACACCCATCATTTGAAACAAGGCAGGCTATCATCTACTTTTGGAACTAGTTGATAATATGGTTAATAAAATAACTTGTACTATACTTTATTTAATCATTCTTTAAGTTAATACTAGGGAGCATTTATTTTACACACACACACACAGACACACACACACACAAACACACACACACACACACACACACACACACACACACACATATATATATATATATATATATATATATATATATATATATATATATATATATATATATATATATATATATATATATATATATGTTGTCTGTGTGTGTGTGTCGAGTGACGTCATGTTGTGTGTTGGCTGACGTCATGTTTGTCGACTGACGTCATTATAAGGACTGAGCTGTATGCGTCATGAAGTTGTTTGTCGACTGACGTCATGTTTGTCAACTGATGAAATTACATACCGGGACACCGGGACACAAATGACGACCGGGATACAGGGAATATAAATGACGACCGGGAACCTCAAAGAGAAATTACAGACTGGGACACCCGGACACAAATCACGACCGGGACACAGGGAATATAAATGACGACCGGGACACAGGGACACAACTACAACGGGGACGCCGGGGGCACAGGCGGGATAGATAAATGACGACCGGGACACAGGGATTGTTCGAATAGAAATTATAGACCGGGACAGCGGGACACAAATGACGACCGGGACACCGGGACACAGGGAATATAAATGACGACCGGGACACTCAAAGAGAAATTACAAACTGGGACACCGGGACACAAATGACGACCGCGAAACAGGGAATATAAATGACGACCGGGACACAGGGACACATCATTAGAATAATGAGGTATAGATCTGAATACGGATTGTTTTTCCCATGGACAATTATATGTTGCATGTTCAAGAGTCAGTAAACCTGACAATCTATTTATATGCATAGACAATGGGACAGCGAAGAATGTTGTATATTCGCATGTTTTACGTAGTTAAAAACATATATATCTATATATATAAAAATAAGTTGTCTCTGTGTGTGTGTGTGTTTCTGTCGAGTGACGTCATGGTTGTGTGTCGACTGACGTCATGTATGTCGACTGACTTCATTTTAAGGATTGAGCTGTATGCGTCATGAAGTTGTTGGTCGACTGACGTCATGTTTGTCAACTGATGAAATTACATACCGGGACAGCGGGACACAAATGACGACCGGGACACAGGGAATATAAATGACGACCGGGAACCTCAAAGAGAAATTACAGACTGGGAAACCCGGACACAAATCAGGACCGGGACACAGGGAATATAAATGACGACCGGGACACAGGGACACAACTACAACGGGGACGCCGGGGGCACAGGCGGGATATATAAATGACGACCGGGACATAGGGATTGTTCGAATAGATATTACAGACCGGGACACCGGGACACAAATGACGACCGGGACACCGGGACACAGGGAATATAAACGACGACCGGGACACTCAAAGAGAAATTACAAACTGGGACACCGGGACACAAATGACGACCGGGACACAGGGAATATAAATGACGACCAGGACACAGGGACACATCATTAGAATAATGAGGTATAGATCTGAATACGGATTGTTTTTCCCACGGACAATTATATGTTGCATGTTCAAGAGTCAGTAAACCTGACAATCTATTTATATGCATAGACAATGGGACAGCGAAGAATGTTGTATATTCGCATGTTTTACGTAGTTAAAAACACACACACATATATATATATATATATATATATATATATATACTAGCTGTTGGGGTGGCGCTCCGCGCCACCCCAACACCTAGTTGGTGGGGGTGCTTCACGCCCCCCCCCAAGCCCACCCGCGCACGCAAGTCGTTACGCGCCATATTAGTTACGCGCCATTGTAGTTGTGTCCCTATGTCCCACCTGTGAATATAGATAGATATATATATATATATATATATATATATATATATATATATATATATATATATATATATATATATATATATATATATATATATATATATATATATATATATATATATATATATATATATATATATATATATATATATATATATATATATATATATATATATATATATATATATATATATATATATATATATATATATATATATATATATATATATATATATATATATATGTTTTTAACTACGTAAAACTTGCGAATATACAACATTCTTTGCTGTCCCATTGTCTGTGCATATAAATAGATTGTCAGGTTTACCGACTCTTGAACATGCAACATATAATGGTCCATGGGAAAACAATCCGTATTCAGATCTATACCTCATGATTCTAATGATTGCCCTTGAGCTTTGTTGATGGTGATTGCTAATCGACCATTCCCTGAGTCGCCATCGTCATTTATATATCCCCCTGTGCACCCCGGCGTCCCCTTTGTAGTTATGTCCCTGTGTCCCGGTCGTCGTCATTTATACTCCCTGTGTCCCGGTGCTTTGTTGATTGCTAATCGAACATTCCTTTTGTCCCGGTCGCTTTCTCTTTGAGTGTCGTCATTTATTTAGATTGTCAGGTTTACCGACTCTTGAACATGCAACATATAATTGTCCATGGGAAAAACAATCCATATTCAGATCTATACCTCATGATTCTAATGATTGCCCTTGAGCTTTGTTGATGGTGATTGCTAATTGAACATTCCCTGTGTCCCGGTCGTCATTTATATTCCCAGTATCCCGGTCGTCATTTGTGTCCCAGTGTTCCCCTTTTAGTTTTTTTTTATTGGTTTTGACCTTTTTTTAGGTTTTTTAGTTTTTTTCTTTTTTCTTTTTAGTTTTTTTTTGAAGTTTTTATCTTTTTAGTTTTTTTATTTTTATTTATATTTTTCTAGTTTTCTTTTTCTCCTTTATTTTTCAGTTATTTTTCCTTTTTTTAGTTTTTTTTTTCTTTTTTAGTTCTTTTAGTTTTTACCTTTTTTAGTTTTTTTTAGTTTTTTAGATGAAAATTTTTTTTAGTTTTTTTCCTTTTTTTCTTTTTAGTTTTTTATTGGTTTTTACCTTTTTTTTTAGCTTTTTTAGTTTTTTTCGTGTTTTCTTTTTACTTTTTTTTTTAGTTTTTATCTTTTTTATTTTTTTTATTTTTATTCTTAATTTTATTAGTTTTCTTTTTCTCTTCTATTTTTCAGTTTTTACCTTTTTTTTAAGTTTTTTTTTTAGTTTTTAGTTTTTTTAGTTTTTTTTTCCTTTTTTTTTTTAGTTTTTTATTGGTTTTTACATTTTTTTTTTTAGCTTTTTTAGTTTTTTTTCGTTTTTTCTTTTTACTTTTTTTTTAGTTTTATCTTTTTTATTTTTTTTTTATTTTATTCTTAATTTTATTAGTTTTCTTTTCCTCTTCTATTTTTCAGTTTTTTCCTTTTTTTTAAGTTTTTTTTTAGTTTTTAGTTTTTTTAGTTTTTTAGTTTTTTTATTTTTTTATTCGTTTTTAGTTTTTTTTTGTAGTTTTTGCCTTTTTTTAGTTTTTTCAGTTTTTTTTTTAGTTTTTAGTTTTTTACCTTTTTTAGCCTAACCAGGATTTGAACCTGGGACCTTCATTCTCCGTTCTGACACCCTCTCTCACCGAGTGACTACTCCAGCATGTTCATTTTGGTGTTTTAAATGGTATATTATTAACCAAATTAATGTGTTTTACAATATACTAAGCATCGTCAAAGCAAAAATGACGACAACTAATTTCATGACGTCAGCCGACACAGAAACATGACGTCACCTGATCCACAGATCCACAGACAGACAACTTATTTTTATATATATAGATATATATATATATATATATATATATATATATATATATATATATATATATATATATATATATATATATATATATATATATATATATATATATATATATATATATATATATCTATATATATAAAAATAAGTTGTCTGTGGATCTGTGGATCGTGGATCAGGTGACGTCATGTTTCGGCTGACGTCATGAAATTAGTTGCCATCATTTTTGCTTTGAAGGTGACGTCATTCAAGTTATATAAGACATATGTTCGCGTAGAATTCTATTCATGTTTAAGTTTACAATGACTGATGAAGATGCTCAAAGAGTCTATGCCAAAAAACTTGCTGCTAATAGAGAAAGTCAGAAAAGAAAGCGTGCCGAGGAATCAAAAGAACAGCAAGGAAACAGGCTTGAGGCTAAAGAACGCAAAACCGCGCAGTTAGATGAAGATCCGCCTGGAGAGCGAGAGTCAAAACATATTAAAACTGAAAATGATAGCGATGATGATTGGGTTTGGGATTTTGACTTGGATAAGGTCATCAATGACTACCAGATTTTAGTTAAAAAAACAAAGGTTCGGCGATATGTATTTCATAGTGAAGCTGAAAAATAAAGAAGAAAAAGAAAACTGAAAAAAGAAAAAAGAGAAATTACAGACTGGGATACCGGGACACAAATGACGACCGGGACACAGGGAATATAAATGACGACCAGGACACAGGTATTTAAGAATATCGTTCAAAGACAAATTTTTAATTGTAAGAAGACCGTTGAAAGAGAAATTTCTAATTGTAAAATGACTGAAAAACCTACAATGGCAACGGTACCACCATCGAAGTAGATAACCAGTGGGTTTACGGCCAACCTACCATCTTCAAAGATACCACGATAGGAAGACTCTACACCGTTCACCCCAATCAACATGAATGCTTCTTTCTACGCCTGCTTTTGGTGAATGTACCCGGTCCGACATCCTTTGAGTATTTGAGAACTGTAAACGGTACTATACATGACACTTACCGTAGTGCATGCCAAGCTCTGAATTTATTGGAGAATGACCAACACTGGGATAACTGCATCAATGACGCGTGCGAAACGTCAACCCCAAGTCAAATTCTTACACTTGCTCTCCATCAGCTCCTACAGAGTTATGGGAAAAATATAAGTCAAAAATGTCCGAAGATATGCTCCATCGAAAACAGTTAGAGACGTCAGAAATGACTTTTGATTTTACATCAGAAATTTATAACGACACTTTAGTTATTATAGAAGATTTGTGCGTACGTATGGCAAACAAACCTCTTCAGGATTTGGGAATGCCTTCACCTAACCGTATCGCTGCTGTTTCGACATGTGTAGAATTGGATCGTGAACAAAGTTACAGTACGAGTGATCTATTGTCGTATGTACAAAATAACATTTACAAGTTAACGTCGGAACAAAAAGACATTTATGATACGATAGACTCAATTTCAGGACGTATACAACTACCTGCTGATTTCTGTAGTTTAGTGACGTCCAAAAATGATATTGGAGAATGACCAACACTGGGATAACTGCATCAATGACGCGTGCGAAACGTCAACCCCAAGTCAAATTTGTACACTTGCTCTCCATCAGCTCCTACAGAGTTATGGGAAAAATATAAGTCAAAAATGTCCGAAGATATACTCCATCGAAAACAGTTAGAGTCGTCAGAAATGACTTTTGATTTTACATCAGAAATTTATAACGACACTTTAGTTATTATAGAAGATTTGTGCGTACGTATGGCAAACAAACCTCTTCAGGATTTGGGAATGCCTTCACCTAACCGTATCGCTGCTGTTTCGACATGTGTAGAATTGGATCGTGAACAAAGTTACAGTACGAGTGATCTATTGTCGTATGTACAAAATAACATTTACAAGTTAACGTCGGAACAAAAAGACATTTATGATACGATAGACTCAATTTCAGGACGTATACAACTACCTGCTGATTTCTGTAGTTTAGTGACGTCCAAAAATGAATTGATTGAAAAAGTATTTCCGAATATTCTAAAAAATTATAAAAATAATAAATGGCTTTTAGTTATTATAGAAGATTTGTGCGTACGTATGGCAAACAAACCTCTTCAGGATTTGGGAATGCCTTCACCTAACCGTATCGCTGCTGTTTCGACATGTGTAGAATTGGATCGTGAACAAAGTTACAGTACGAGTGATCTATTGTCGTATGTACAAAATAACATTTACAAGTTAACGTCGGAACAAAAAGACATTTATGATACGACAGACTCAATTTCAGGACGTATACAACTACCTGCTGATTTCTGTAGTTTAGTGACGTCCAAAAATGAATTGATTGAAAAAGTATTTCCGAATATTCTAAAAAATTATAAAAATAATAAATGGCTAAGCGTTTGCATATGACGTCATTATTAGTGCATACGGCTTTGTATATGCACAGACAATGGGAAAGCCAAGAATGTTGTATATTCGCAATTTTTACGTAGTTTAACTCCTGCAGACGAAATGAATGCTTGCCTGAAAAATTCTAATTTATGGGCACACGTAAAAATATTAAAATTAACTACAAATATGCGTGTCCGATTGCAAAACGATGATTCTGGTCAAACATTTTCAGATCAATTGCTGGCAATTGGAAACGGAAAGCTTCCAGTAGTGGGAAAGCCAAAAATGTTGTATATTCGCAATTTTTGCGTAGTTTGAAACACATATATAAATCTATCTATATTCACAGGTGGGACACAGGGACACAACTACAATGGCGCGTAACTAATATGGCGCGTAACGACTTACGCGCGCGGGGGGGCTTGGGGGGGGGCGCAAAGCGCCCCACCAACTAGGTGTTGGGTTGGCGCGAAGCGCCACCCCAACAGCTAGTATATATATATATATATATATATATTCACAGGTGGGACACAGGGACACAACTACAATGGCGCGTAACTAATATGGCGCGTAACGACTTGCGCGCGCGGGAAGGCTTGGGGGGGGGCGCGAAGCGCCCCACCAACTAGGTGTTGGGGTGGCGCGAAGCGCCACCCCAACAGCTAGTAGGGAATATAAAAGACGACCGGGACACTCAATGAGAAAGCGACCGGGACAAGAAATTGCAGACCGGGACACCGGAACACAAATGACGACCGGGACAAAAATGACGACCGGGACACCGGGACACAGGGAATATAAATGACGACCGCGACACTCAAAGAGAAATTACAGACTGGGACACCGGGACACAAATGACGACCGGGACAAAGGGAAACAACGAGGACGCCGGGGGGGCACAGGGGGATATTTAAATGACCACAGGGACACAGGGAACGTTCGATTAGCAATCACCATCAAAAAAGTTCAAGGGCAATCATTAGAATAATGAGGTATAAATCTGAATACAGATTGTTTTTCCCATGGACAATTATATGTTGCATGTTCAAGAGTCGGTAAACCTGATAATCTATTTATATGCACAGACAATGGGACAGCCAAGAATGTTGTACATTCGCAAGTTTTACGTTGTTAAATATATATATATATATATATATATATATATATATATATATATATATATATATATATCTATATTCACAGGTGGGACACAGGGACACAACTACAATGGCGCGTAACTAATATGGCGCGTAACGACTTGCGCGCGCGGGGGGGCTTGGGGGGGGCGTGAAGCACCCCCACCAACTAGGTGTTGGGGTGGCGCGAAGCTCCACCCCAACAGCTAGTACATTTATATACATATATATATATATATATATATATATATATATATATATATATATATATATATATATATATATATATATATATATATATATATATATCTATTCACAGGTGGGACACAGGGACACAACTACAATCGCGCGTAACTAATATGGCGCGTAACGACTTACGCGCGCGGGGGGGGGGCTTGGGGGGGCGCTAAGCGCCCCACCAACTAGGTGTTGGGTTGGCGCGAAGCGCCACCCCAACAGCTAGTATATATATATATATATATATATATATATATATATATATATATATATATATATATATATATATATATATATATATATATATATATATATATGTATATATATATATATATATATAACTTCTTAAGTCTGGGAGAATGGCGTGAGAATGGCTGGGAGAACCCAGGGCGAGAATGGCATTTGGTGCCTCCCGATCAACAAACCCATTATAGATGTCAGATTATGGATGTTTTACTTCTCAAAAGAAGATTGTAGCTATATTAGTTCGATAAAGAACATAGAAGACATGGCTAAATTATAATTTAAATTACACATAGTGCCGTAAATTAAAAGTTAACTTGGTGTGCTTCTATCAGAGCCAGGCATTGAAGCCATATCATGTTCCATATATGTACTCAAGTTTGTCAAGTGTAACTCCGCCGTCCTGCTTCTAAGATAGTTGTTTAACTTTTCTTCCATTAAAAGTAACTGATATATGCCAAGTTAAGTTGGTCTTTAACTAAAACTTTGGCGTGTTTCAGAGCTAGACAACAGGGTTCAATTTTTGTTTAATTAGATGAAAAGCTCCTTCCGATCTTGTGCCCCCTACGATCCGGCACTCGGGGCAGGCTGCCCACCTTGTGCCGCTAGATCCGTCCTTGCTTAGGAATGGTAATACGTTTACTTTCCTCTTATTTTTGTTAAAAATGTGCAGAATTCTGTTTAAATAGGATTAGTTACCATTCATCGGATGATCTTCTTACGGTCCTCTTAAGGAAGTCATTTAAAAACATTAATGCCTGCCGGGGGGGGGGAGGTAAACCTAAAATTTCCTTCATAGAAAGAACTGAACAAATTTTCAGAAATGCAGGTTGGTACAAAATCAACAGTAAGTAAACGAATTTTAGAACCAAAGAGCAATAAGGAGGATTTGAAGAAGATTCGAAGAGCAACAGAGTGTAAGGAACAGGTGAGGAGGGAGCAGAAAGGTTAAATAGAGGTGGGTAAACAAAATTGTCAGTTTGTACTATAACCAACTCGTGCTTCTTTTTTAATAGATGCGGGTGAAGATAAAGTGTGCATTTGACATAGTCATCCTCATCTCATCCAAAATTCTTATCATGTTTGACGATCCTCAACAACTATTTTGTGACACTGAAACAGCAGATTAGGTGAAAAGCCCATTTTACATGTTAAATCATTGCGGTACCTTGCCTTCCATATTGATTCTAATCTATCGTGGAAGCATCATAGCGACATTATTTCCGCCAAAATTGTACGTCGAATTTCCATCCTCAGAAGACTGAAGCATATTCTGCCAGAACGTACTCTTCGCACGATATATTTTGCAATAAATAATCCGTATATATCATACGGATGTTTAGTTTGAAGCAGCAATTTTTCTGTTAATTACAAGCATATGCGAATTGTACAAAATAAAGCAGCAAGAATAATTGGGAAGTACGTAAGAAATGTTAAAGACACCAGTGCATGCTTTAATTCTTTAAGGCTACTCAATGTTGGACAGAAAAGGGGCTATCGAGCGACAGTTTTTGTGTTTAATTATGTGTATAATATAGTCTCGGAAACTTTTAAGGAGTTTTACCGTTTTAGAAGTTCTGTTCATGAGCATGATACAAGAAGATATGATAACTTGGTTGTGGATATTCAAAATTGTGTAAGATCTGGTTTCAGTTTGAAGTATCTTAGCCCTTCTGTATGGAATTCACTTCATGTGAGCGTTAGGGAGGCTGAGCACCTCCCACAGTTTAAAAAGGGATTAAGAGAGTATTTGTTGGGGGATTAGTTTTATATGTATTTTTTTGGGGGGTGGGGGGTGGGGTGGGAGTGGGTTATAGGGCTGGAGGGAGGAGCGGGTTGAAGGGGTTAGGGTGGAGGGAGTCGTATTTGGATGAGGGTTGTCACCCTGGTGATGTTTGAGAGAAGGTGATTGTATTTTTTCTTTTTCATTATTATTTTAATTAGTGTAGGATGCTTCTAGGAACATTTATGTAGGTTTTTTTATTATTATTTTTAATTTAGGATGCCTTTAGTAATGTTTATGTAGTTAATCGCTATGCTTTAGCAAAATTTAAATTTGTCCCTAGCATAGTGATTCATATCTGTAATAGTTTATATTTTTGTTTATTATGTACATAAATGTAAAAAAAAAGTCAAAAAGTTAACTTATTCAAACCTTCTATAGCTCAATATTCAGCGGAACAAATTAGAATTTTTTTCTAACTATTGTAGCTACCAAAGTAAAATAGCTTTATTATTTGTTTTATGTCTTTAAGACAATTTAAACTAGGTCCTGGGAACTATTGAACAAATTCAAGGGGGTAAGTCTGTAAGTAAGTCTTCTTTCTAAGAGAGGGGGATTTTCTTGAAGACTTTTATTTTTACTGAAAAAAATTGTTCTCCATAGTGGCATTTGTTGGGAAGGGGCAGGAGAAAATCACCTTCAAAAGAAAAACCTGCTCCACTAGGTTTTGAAAAAAATTTCGGTCGATAATTTAAAATGACGTTCTTTATTTTCTATGAAAATACTAGAAAAATTGCCCCCTAAAGCCTTTGCTTCTCTCCCCTCCTATATTTTTGTGAATTAACACCTCTCATTCCTCAAACCTATTTCTAGATTTTTGACTGTTTCCATACGATTTGCCGGAGTGGCGAATCGTCTACAGATACTTTGTCTGTTCCCCTTTCTGCTTCCTCAAAACAAGATCTTACTAATGCAAGGACTAGTTAGCAATAATTCAACCAATCAGATATTTTATACAATTTTCGGACTGGCTAAATGATTCTATTGAGGATTCTTATTTGCTTAAAATAGCGCCAGCTAATTCTCATTATTAATAAACTCCCATTGTAAATTAGCCTTTACTGATGCTAATCCATACTTTTATCATTATTTAAAATTAGATTAGCATGAGTTCAGAGATGGTTTCCCTGTAAAATTTATTTTCTTCAATTTATTATGAAAACTTTCATTTTAGGGTTTATGCAGAACTGTTGTACAGCCAGGCAGGCATTCAGAAGGGGAAAGGCTTCACGGCTGGTCCACTCGAAAAATAAATGCTTTTAATATTTGCTCCCAAGTTTTTCGTATAAACCGCTTGTTTACCTCTCCCCCTCTTCCTACTATAATTCCTTCCAACCAATAGACATTATTTTTCAAAGGTAATGCCCCTCTAAACAGCCTTACTAGATTTCTGTCGCTATTAACGTTTCAATAGATGAATAAGGAACATATTATTTTTAGCGTCTCTGTGGTCCTTGTGGTCTGTATGTTTGATTGGCATATGCTTTTTTGTATCTCCGTAACAATGATAAATGTAAAATTTCTGACTGTGTCAATCGATTCCTCAAGCTTAGTTTGCCCAGGCTGTATATATACTTCAGTTTCGGCCAAAAAAGGTCTCTGCCTCTTTTTTGGCTACGGCAGCCGATTGGGGCAATGTTGGATAAAGAAGCCATAATTACTGTACCTGACATAAAGCACCCTTTTCCCAACAGGCAACACTTTTATATACCCGCTTCCATAATAATTAACCAAACATCTCGCCCCTGAGCGATACTATTTTCTAAACGCATGTGTGATGTAAGAAAGAGAGGAATGGGGCTGCAGTCATCACAAGAGGGAGGAGGAAGCAGAATGTTTGCGGGCTGATGGAAATTACAAATATTTAAAAGAATAAAGACGAAGAGGAAAATGGTTTTAGGCAGAGGATGCTCGTAAGAAATGCTCCAGTTATCTAGCGAAGACATTCCCATTACTTTTTGGGTACCTACGTGTTATAACGACCACATTCAAGGAGCGAACTTTGTTTAATCTTTAGGATATATACCAAAATATGATAAAAATATAATACTTTAGCAACAAAATTATGGAAATTTTGTAATGTCCAGAACGCGTTATATACCACCTCTATATATTGAATATTTAATTAAGATATACCTGTGTAGTATTTTATTTCACTCAGGCTAGTCTGATTGTCTCCAAGTGGACACAGAAAACCGGTTTCATTACAGATCAAGAAGAAAATGCTTGATCAAGAACAGCTATACCACGCAAGTACCACTTTTGTAATTGGTTTATGTGATTTTATTTGTGCATTTGTATTTTCGGTGTGTGCTCAATGCATTACTATTTTTACTTGGGGGGGAGGGGAATGCATAATTTCAGGTTTAAGAAGACTCAGCAAACAGTTCTGAAATACAAAGAAACCAAAATATGTGTTATACTGTTTTATTATTGTAAAATGCTGTACTCAGTGGCTTAAAATATAGTCACTTTAAGTGACTCTTATGTAGCACAAATGATTTCACAGGAGGAACGTATTGCACCAAAGACTAAATGGTTGGAGGACTATACTTTGTTCTAAAACAGCTTCTTGTTCTAGTGTACACAAAGACCTTTCTAGAGATGCACATTTTTTTCCTGACGGTTTTTTGTCTCCTTAATATTGAAAACAAGGCCTGGCATAACAAGGAAAAAACACAAATATGATAAAAATAAGACTAATATATGTTCTGTGATTTTAATGCAACAACAGTAATGGGGTTTACTACTAAGAAGTTAAAAAACGTTATGCCGTCTTGTTGACGTTGTATTTTTCATGTTATCGAGAAATGTTTGCACTCGTACACAAATAAAATAATAGTTATAGAAAACAACAACACTTTCGCTGTCGAATTTTTTTTTATAAAAATATCAAGAAAGTCCATTTTTCTAAACCTAAAGGGGCACTAAATTCCACTTCTATTTCAACAAATGTCCCGACTATGCAGTGTGTCATGAGAAAACATGAGATATAAAATTTATATGTTCAATTTCTTATATCTTCATATGCCCGAGCAAAACTGAATACTCTCAAAATTAAAGTAAAAAATATAAAGCCTAATTAAGTTCTTATTTATTAAGTTCTTAAGCCTAAATTACTAATTGTAGATTAAACTAGTCAATTCATTAATTATTTAATTAGTCAATTGAATCAAATTGAAAATTTCAATTAGAGCTTAATTGATTTAAGATTAAATTAATAATTAAATGGATTTAGTCTTAAATCGACAATTTAAGTTTATAATAATTTAAGCTCAAAAGCTGGGCTAGTATAGCAGAGCAATTTTCCAAAATGTAATAATTTCCGGAATGCAACAGAAATGTATTTTACCATTCTGGTAAATGCCATTAGCTCAAAAAGGAACCAAATCAGTCGTCTTATGATTAAGGGATAGGGAATTTCCTAATTTGTCTTTATCTGTTTCACACTATTAGTTAGACATATCATTTCAAATGCAGCCCACTGAGTTGTTTTTTGATTGATCCTGTATTGGCCCAGCGGTGTTTATCTTACGTGGGCAATTTTCTTTCATTTTCTTTGGTATCTTTGTTTTGACGGGCTCCAAGTTCAAAGTTAGGTGCAGCAGCTCACTGCAGGGCCCCGAATTTAATTCCTAAAGTTTCGGTTACTACTGAGCCGCATCGCTCATTACTTACAGTTCGCTGCTATGAACTGTTTGATTATGATAAGGTGGCATAAAAAAGAAATATATGTTCAATTTCTTATATCCTCATATGCCCGAGCAAAACTGAATACTCTCAAAATTTAAGTAAAAAAAAAAAGTCTAATTAAGTTCTTAACGTTATGCATACGTAGTGAGTTTATTTAGTTCTAGCCCCTATGGGCACGGGCTTGAAGTGGCAATTTTAAAGACTCTTTGGCTCTTAAAATCGAAAAAAAAGTATATTTTCAATTTCTTATATCCTCATATGCCCGAGCAAAACTGAATACTCTCAAAATTAAAGTAAAAAATATAAAGTCTAATCAAGTTCTTAACGTTACGTAAACGTAATGAGTTTATTTTTGTCCTAGTCCCTATGGGTACAGGCTTGAAGTGGTAATTTTAAAGCCTCTTTGGCTCTCAAAATTGGAAAAAAAATCATATGTTCAATTTCTTATATCCTCATATGCCCGAGCAAAACTGAATACTCTCAAAATTAAAGTAAAAATATAAAGTATAATCAAGTTCTTAACGTTATGTAAACGTGATGAGTTTATTTTTGTCCTAGTCCCTATGGGTACGGGCTTGTAGTGGCCATTTGAAAGCCTCTTTGGCTCTCAAAATTGAAAAAAAAATCATATGTTCAATTTCTTATATCCTCATATGCCCGAGCAAAACTGAATACTCTCAAAATTAAAGTGAAAATATAAAGTATAATTAATTTCTTAACATTTTTTAAAAGTAATGACTTTATTTTAGTCATAGCCCCTATGGGTGCGGGCTTGAAGTGGCAATTTTAAAGCCTCTTTGGCTCTCAAAATAAAAAAAAATTATATGTTTAATTTCTTATATCCTCATATGCCCGAGCAAAACTGAATACTCTCAAAATTAAAGTAAAAAAAATTAAATTCTAATTAAAATCTTAACGTTATGTAAAAGTAATGAGTTTATTTTGGTCTTAGCCTCTATGGGCACGGGTTTTAAGTGACAATTTGAAAGCCTCTTGGGCTCTCAAAATTCAAAACAGAAGCTAGTCTCGCCAGCCTGTGATAAATGTCATAATGTTCTAGAAAAAAACCTCTAATAGAAGATAAAAGATATGTTGGTCCCCGTCCTGCACTGGTATCTGGGATCATTGCTTTTCCTGAGACCAAAATAATTTTAATGATTTAAAGAATATGAAAATTGGAACTTGGGATTTTACGACGTTAAAAAATGACTATCGTATCGACATTTTGACTGACGGATTCAGACGATTCGAACTAGACTTTTTAGGAGTTTCAGAAACTCATATCCCAGGAGTAGGAAGCGTGAAATTAGGTGATATAGAATTTGTTTACTCAGGCAGGAAGGATGGGGTACATAGACAGGGAACAGGGCTCATGATGAATAAGGGAGCTGCTAAGTCTTGTTTAGGCGGGGAAGGTATTAATAATAGAATACTAATGGCTCATTTTATGACTTAAAAGTTTGGGGCATCAGTTGTGGTAGTATATACCCCTGTTGAACCGACTAATGAAAATACTAGTGACTCAAATGAATTTTACCAACAGTTACAGGAGCAAATAGACAAGGTCCCAGTTAGAAATATGGTGTTTTTACTAGGAGATTTTAACACCCGGGGCGGTAGGAATAGGGATAGATGGGTAGAAATAGGGATACCCTAGCAGATGTAAATTTGGTCTATGAAATGAAAACAGTAATGCCTACAGACTTTTGCAATTCTGTAGGTATAACAATCTAATTATAACCAATAAGGTGTTTGGTCATAAAATGGCCCATAAGTTAACATGGTATTCACGTAAAAGTAAGATAGCAAGCCTTATTGATTATGTAATTCTAAACCACAGACTGGTACGATCAATACCAGATACTAGGGTATATAGGAGTTATTGATGTTATTGATGTTAAAAGTAAAGATCTCCATCTAGAAGTGTCTTGGGCTAATTTAAAGCTGAAATTTCGGTAGGGCAACTACCTCCCAGCAAGTTATGATGTTTGTAGACTCCAGGATGAAAATTTGAAAGAAATTTTCCAGGAACAGTTGAATATTACACTGAAGAGTTTAAAATTTGACAATGTGGAAGATGGATGGAATAATTTTAGAAAAAAAACAATTTGTGAAGCTACTTATAATGTCTTAGGGAAGAGATTTAGGATTGCAAGTAGGAATATTAATGAAAAAGCCATACTTTAATAGAGAGGAGAAGGAGCTTGTACAAGAATTGTCGGAGTGATAGATCAAATGAAAACAAAATTAATTTAAAGAAAATAGAGAAAGCATTAAAATACGAGATAAGGAGTATGAAGTGGAGGCCATGGATAAAATAGCTGAGGATTTGGAAGATACAGCTAGACGGCATAATAGTAAAATATTGCACTGTCATTTTAATAAATTGAGAGGGAGTAGTCAATCCTGAAATTTCCCAGTAAAAGATAGGAACGGGGCCACGCATAGTAATAAGGAAAGAGTTAAAGAGAGATGGGCAGAACATTTTGAGAATGTGCGATACCGAGATAGAGTCGCAGGAAAAGATATAGAGAGAAATGAAAAATTTTGTGATACCTTGGATGTGAAGAAAGATTTATTTTGTAAGGAAGAATTAGCGACAGTACTAAAAGGATTTAGAAATAATAAGGCTCCAAATGCGGATAGTGTGGTAAATAAGTTTCTTTAATGTGGTGGCACGGAAATTAGAAATAAGCTACTGGAGATTATGAATATGATTTCAAAAAAGGGGAAGTACCTAGCGATTTTAAGAAAACCTTAATTAAACCACTGTATAAGAAAGGTGATAAGAGTGAGAGTGGTGATTATCGAGGCATTAATGTGGTGTCTGTAGGTAGCAAATTAATTAGTAATATTATACTTTTTAGACCGAAGGATGCTATAGATAAAGTTTTAAGAGAAGAACAGTACGGTTTTAGAAAAGCTAGAGGATATGTCGACGAAATTTTTACTCTTAGGTTAATAATTAAGAAGTACCTGTGTTGTCAAATCGTTCTCGTTTGGAATGGGGGAGGGATGTCATAAAGAAAGATTTAAAGGAAACGGTATCTTCCTAAGAGGGCGTAAAGAGAGAGGTTTTGAATAGATTGGGATGATAGAGGAGAATGCGTAGCTGTGCTGGCCTCGGTTGGCTTGGTGCTGCGGTGAGCTGTTAGTAGTAGTAGTATTAATAAAAGATGAACACATGACATCTATCTCATTTTTTCTTATCCCGAATCTGAAGACTATGTGAAACAGAACCTGGAATCATTTTATTCTCCCCTCCCTGGTCAATCAGGACTTATCCTAAGCTTTCAAATAAATATTTGAAGCTATGGGTGATTAATGTTTGGGCTAGTTGCATCTATTTCTGTTTTATCTCCACTCTACTCTCCCTCCCCCCGAAAAGAGTAGATCTCCCCAGACTTTCTAGCTTTTTTGTTGCAATGTTGTGACAAGCCATATATTGGAATAGCTATGTGTAGTGATAAGACAATTTTTGACCGAAAATGTCTTATTTAATATTGTTGATACATAAAAAATCTTAAGCAAGAATCCGAGATCAAACAGTTTGTGGTAACGAACTGTAGTAAGGAGCGACCCGGCTCAATAGTAACCAAAACTCTAAAAAATGGAATTTTGATACCAATAGCTACATCAAAAGAATCGCATTTTAATGCTGGTTTTAAATATATAAGTTTCATCAAGTTTAGTCTTACCCATCAAAAGTTACGAGCCTGAGAAAATTTGCATTATTTTAGAAAATAGGGGGAAACGCCCCCTAAAAGTCATAGAATCTTAACGAAAATCACACCATCAGATTCAGCGTATCGGAGAACCCTACTGTAGAAGTTTCGAGCTCCTATCTACAAAAATGTGGAATTTTGCATTTTTTGCGAGAAGGCAGATCACGGATGCGTGTTTTTTTTTTTTTTTTTTTTTTTTTTTTTTTTTTTTTTTTTTTTTTTTTTTTTTTTTTTCTTTTTCCCAGGGGTGATCGTATCGACCCAGTTCTCCTAGAATGTTGCAAGAGGGCTCATTCTAACGGAAATGAAAAGTTCTAGTGCCCTTTTTAAGTGACCAAAAAAATTGGAGGGCACCTAGGCCCCCTCCCACGCTAATTATTTTCCCAAAGTCAACGGATCAAAATTCTGAGATAGCCATTTTATTCAGCGTAGTCGAAAAACCTTATAACTATGTCTTTGGGGACGACTTACTCCCCCACAGTCCCCGTGGGAGGGGCAACAAGTTACAAACTTTGACCTGTGCTTACATATAGTAATGGTTATTGGGAAGTATACAGGCGTTTTCAGGAGGATTTTTTTGGTTTGGGGGAGGGGTTGAGAAGAGGGGGATATGCTGGGGGAACTTTCCTTCGAGAATTTGTAATGGGAGAAGAAAATTTCCATGAAGGGAGAGCAGGATTTACTAGCATTATTTAAAAAAAAACAATTAAAAAATAAAAGTGAAAAAGCTTTTTCAGCTGAAAGTAAAGAACAGCAATAAAACTTAAAACGAACAGAAATTATTACCCATATGAGGGGCTCACCTCCTTCTAATACCTCGCTCTTTACGCTAAAGTATTTTCAGTAATTTCAACTACTTATTCTACGGCTTTTGTGATTCAGGGGGTCATTCTTAATGAATTGGGATAAAATTTAAGCTTTAGTGTAAAGAGCGAGGTACTGACGATGGGGCGAATCCCCTCATATATGTAATAAAAACATGAGAATACAAAAGTTTTTTACGTAAGCTAATTTATAAGTTACGTAAATCTTTTACTAATAAAAAGATTCGTAAAAAATTAAAAGTTCTAGTTGCCTTTTTAATTAACCAAAAAATCGGGGGGCAACTAGGCTTCGTCCCCCGCTCTTTTTTTCTCAAAATCATTGGATCAAAATTATGAGAAAGCCATTGAGCCAAAAAAAAAAAAATATGCAAATTTCGTTTTGATTATTCCTCTGCGGAGAGCCAAAATCAAAACATGCATTTGATTAAAAAACGTTCAGAAATTAAATAAAAAAAAACAAGTTTTTTTAACTGAAAGTAAGGAGCGACATTAAAACTTAAAACGCACAGAAATTACTTCGTATATGAAAGAGGCTGCTTCCTCATCAACGCCCCGCTCTTTACGCTAAAGTTTTTTACTGTTTTAAAAAGTAGAATTGAGAGAAAGAGTCAAACTTTAGCGTAAAGAGCGGGGCGTTGATGAGGAAGCAGCCTCTTTCATATACGAAGTAATTTCTGTGCGTTTTAAGTTTTAATGTCGCTCCTTACTTTCAGTTAAAAAAACTTGTTTTTTTTATTTAATAGCTTAAAAGCACGCTTCACAGATACGATAAATAATTTACTCAGTACATTTACCCTGTTTCAATTAATGTTCCAAGGACTTATCTCGAAAACCATGAAAATAGATATGATGACCATTGTTAATAAATTACAATATCTTGATAATTAACTCTGTAGCAGCACCATGGATTGACACACTGTTTGGGAATACGGGGCCAAGGGATCGACCCTACTACCGCAACGTTGGGTGACATGCTTACTACCTGAAAAAAATACCGAGCAACTGAAACCTCGATTTGACTACGCATGCGCCAGCAATGGCTCTGAAGGATCCTTATCCTTTTATCATGCACCTACTTGAATGAAAGTACGACTATTGCCAATTATAATTGACCCGCCACAGTGTGGAAGATCTCGATTGTAGAATAAGTGATCCTTTTTGTATACTGATTTCTTTTAGTCTCAGATAGAAGCCATCACACGAAGTTCCATCGGTAGGACAAGACAACAACGCTGGGATTCATCCAGGTGCAAAAAATGATTAACGATACATTGCCCTTTCCCTATAATATTATTTCTGATGTTGATGAATTGCTGTCAGATAGACAGACGGAAATTGCGGGTTTCATTCAGCAAATATGATTAAATATTTGATTGTACAACTGTTATTTTCAAAATTCAAGTACACTGAAAATACTAGTTATTTCCTAATCCTTTATTTGGTAGACACGAGTCAATGAGGCAAAAACAAATAAAATCGAGAAAACAGTAGAATTCTTAATAATTTAAACGTCAACCAAAGACTGTGATGGTCAGTCAAGCGCTGCCTTAAATATTACTCCATTCTTTTACTCCTACATTCAAATTTTGAAACTGTAACAATTCTAAAAAAAAACTAGACGTAATTTGTTTATATCAAACATTTACAAGTTTTTTATTTAATATAAAAATGCAGTGACATAAAATATTGGTCCTTATGTCTCCTAGATTTGGTATTTTATGATATCTTCATTGAAAAAAATCGATAAAAATGAAATTGCCCCCCCCCCCCAGAGTTATGTTTTTATTACAATTGATTTTTTTGGTATTTTCATTGACAAGATTTAAAAAAAAAACTAGATTTGAAAATACCTTTTTACCCCCTTTGTATATTCCCCTGAATTAAAACCACTATGCCTTATCATGTAGTGTTTGCCAGTGAGATTTCAAATATCGGACTTACAAGAAGTGGAGTAAATATAGAAGTAAATATAGTAATATAGTAAAAGTAATATAGTAAAATAGTAATAAAGTAAAAGTAATAAAGTAAATATAGTAAAAGAAGTAAATATAGTAGAAGTAAATATAGAAGTAAATATGGAATATAGAATAAGTGGAAAAATATTCTCGAGGATGTTTTTAGTTCACCGAGAAAGAAAAGTTGACGTACCGGCAAAATTCCACTCAAAATAAATATATCAGCATGGCTGCTCTAAACTGGCTGATTGACAGCTTCTCAAACAGAAAGCTGTACGAAAAATATGGTTAAATCCCACTTTCTAAGGCTATAATGAGAGAAAAGATGAGATGGCTAGAAGACGCTCTGCAGATAAAGGATGGACGATTGCCGTCACCGTCTAGGGCCAAACAAAAAGCAGACTGTCCTTGAATGAGGTGGGAGTATATCATAAGTAAATATTTAAAGAAAGTGATAACTTCTTGGGAGAGTGTAAAGGGTAAGAGTCTGAACAGATTGGGAGGGAAAGGGAGCTTATGTAGCTGTTTTGACCTCAGGTGGATTGGTGCTGCAGTAAGTTGTTAATAGTAGCAGCAGTAGTTAGTATAATTTATATTCGGCCAGTGTTTTCGCTTCCACCGATTTTTAGGAAGATCTACCAAATTCTAAATTCATATCTTGACAAAAAAAGAGTTTTTTGGAACTACGAAAATCTAAAAATCTCTTAATCCTCGGAAAAAGTACCTTGTGGTAATTTCTGAGATTTCGAGGTCAGTTTTGAGTTGACTGTGATAAAGCACAGATCAACGAAATCCCACACCTCTCTCCAGAAGGGCATCTGATTCCTATAGGTATGGTGTTTAAGCTTTAAGAATATGCAGCTAGAAAAATGAAAACTAGAATAGAATATAAAACTTGAATAAAATAGAATAGAAAACTTGTAAAGAAATTAGAACAAAAAACTTGAATAGAATAGAAAATTAGAACAGAATACTTTAGTCTCAAATTGTTTGAACACCTCCAAAATCATAGTTCGAAAAAAAACAGACCTAATGAAAATTCTATTGAATTTTAAGAGCATTCTACCGAGTTTCAGCGGAATATTGCCAAAGTTTTGCAGACTAATCGGGAAGAAAAGTAGCAACACCGTGGTTGACCTTTCCAACACAAGGCCAGTTTCTGCGGATTATTACCGAAGTTTTGCAGACTGATCGGGAAAAAGTAGCAACACCGTGGTTAACCTTTCTAGCACAAGGCGAGTTTCTGCGGAATACTACCAAAGTCTTACAGACTGATCGGGAAGAAAAGTAGCAACACCTTGGTGGACCTTTCCAGCACAAGGCCAGTTTCTAAGGATTATTACCGAAGTTTTGCAGACTGATCGGGAAAAAGTAGCAACACCGTGGTTAACCTTTCTAGCACAAGGCGAGTTTCTGCGGAATACTACCAAAGTTTTACAGACTGATCGGGAAGAAAAGTAGCAACACCGTGGTTGACCTTTCCAACACAAGGCCAGTTTCTGCGGATTATTACCGAAGTTTTGCAGACTGATCGGGAAAAAGTAGCAACACCGTGGTTAACCTTTCTAGCACAAGGCGAGTTTCTGCGGAATACTACCAAAGTCTTACAGACTGATCGGGAAGAAAAGTAGCAACACCGTGGTTGACCTTTCCAGCACAAGGCCAGTTTCTGCAGAATATTACCGAAGTTTTACAGACTGATCGGGAAAAAGTAGCAGCACCGTGATTGACCTTTCCAGCACAAGGCCAGTTTCAATTTCAAGAAGATATGCTTAGAGATAAGCAATCGTTACCAGCTTTGAAATGATGTTGACTATGTAGATTGTAGCGTCATAGGATAAGTTTTTCAGATGGTTTATTTTTTGTTATTCTTCACGTCATTCATGCACAAAAGCAGACGAAAAGGACCTAACATACTGCTCTAGCAACTTCAGATTTCATCAAAGACTAAAAGACTCCATGTATTCTAGGGGGAAGAATTGGGAAGATTTAACTGGGCCCAAGGTCCTTTAAAGATTACATGTTCTTTTAAATTATTCCGATTCGACATTCCTGTTTCAAACCACAGAGAAACTGAGAGGTTACTTGTAAAAGTGTTGTGACTCAAAAATGTTTGCTCTTTTCTTAAAATTTCAAACAAGAGAAAGAAGAGATAGAACATAACTTCTTTTTCATTCAAAGCTAAAAACTACACAAAATAGAAACAATCATGTCTTAGAAAGGGTGGATTATTTATCTCTCCAGAAATTGCAGTTCCATGGGGTGGAATGCACATCAAAACGCTATTTATCATAGAACTATGGGAGGTAATCACTTTCTGTTGCGGCTCCAGCCTTTAAACACTTGATTCCTACGAATGTTCTCCCCCCTGTTCTAAAAGAGAGAGTTAATGAAACAGAGAGAGAGACAGATAGGGAGAGATGGAGAGAAATTGTTTTTCTGTTTAACGTTTAATATTTCATTTTTTTAAAGCAAGAAGCTATTACAAATTGCAAATGACTTTGACGAAACTAAAGCGAAAGTCAAGTTCTTTAAAGATTTATTGCCTTACCAACAGCTTAGAAAGGGCTATCAAACAAATTCCTAAGTTTTGAATTTTTTCTCAACTCCATTTCAGAGTAGTTCCAGTGACTCTCTTGCTTATAAGAAAAACTCAGAAAAGAGCATCCAGTAGATCATGACTGACTCTTACTAGCATGAATTATATCTCCGGCAATGGCGATACAGTATTATTTTCGACTACAAATCTTCCTTATATGTCATTTTAACCAAGCACCAAGCTCGCTCTGACGACCGTCCGTCACCAGAGCAAAAACCATCCATGTCTTTGTCAATGGCCCGAAAACGACGACTCATAAGCAGTAAATCACTTGCCATAGCTGAAAGAAGACAGGCTAATGCATCAAAGAAAGAGGAACCACAGTATGGCTGGAAACTAAGCAAAAATTAAGAATGATTATCGAGAAATCAATACAATGAGGCAATTTTATTACTCAGATAAATCTATTTGTTTAACTGACAGTAACAACATCCAAAATCAAAACATATTAAGAGAAAATGTCAAGTTTGGGGATTCCAGCAACAGTAATTCAGAAGGCGGTAATTTTAAAGCAGGTATAAAAAAGAACAGCAGAATAATCAGAATATGTATTTTTGTTTTGTTAGTAAAACAATTTATTAATTATTAATAATAATTTTGTTAGTTGTTTTGTTAATAAAATATTTTTTTGTAGAGATTAAAGGGAAGTACAGTAGATATTAAGTTTTGACACAAAAAAGTTAACAGTAAAATGCTTCTGTTAATGTTACATTATATTAAAGTGAGTAGTTTCAAAGGAGACAGCCGAAATGAAATTTCAAGACAAATATTTGCAATTTTTTGAAGCCATTTTTTTTTAACCACTATTAAGAATTGATAAATCTTTAAAATTTCGGTAATGGATTTTCCATATTTGCGAGAAGAAGATTGACGACAACTTACTGCTTTTCTATGGTATTTAATTTAGATTAATTACAGATTTCCAGCCGTTTGGGACAAAAATAAATTTATTAGCCCGTTTTTGGCTCCTTACAGGTGGTTTAATATTTCTGGGTATTTCATTGTTTTTGATCTGATTTATCTTTTTAGAGGCGGTTAGTATTAAGATTTTGATTGCTTTCATATGCGTTATAGCATTCTTTTCTTGGACCACTTGCCCCTTCCCCTCATTTATTAACACTTTAACCAGCGGTTTAATGTGCCTGGATTTTAAGGTGTTTTCATCTGAGTTTAGGCTCGGAGATTGGGCCTTATCAAAACTTAGCAAGTACTTTCAAAAATTGGATAATTATAAATATATATATATATATATATATATATATATATATATATATATATATATATATATATATATATATATATGTTTATATATATATTAGCTTCCAATTAAAAAATCTTTAATATAATTTAGGATTAGATTTAGGAACATTGATGTTAAGCTAAATATATATGTATATATTTTTAATACATATAAAATGTAGAGACATAATTAGTTTACATCCAGCCGCTCTTTTAGTCCTATTCAAGTTGACAGTAAGACCAGTCCGATTTTAATAGCTTCTGTAATTATATTCTTAATAATAATGATAAAAAAAAATCTTCCTTGGATTAAAACAGGAGAACAGAAATATCGCTTGCAATTTTATTAGAAAAAGTTGTTGAAATGCCTCTTGTTACCATTTAACATTTTTTACTGTTGTTATTCTTTCTCAGGAAAGGGAAAAACATGCTTTCGTAGCTTGTTTTAAAATAACAACAAATCTACCAGTAGGAAAGCAATAAATCAAGAAGTATCCTTTCTAGACCTTTATCCATAGCTTGATGGTGTGAAAGATATTGAATATTTCTGTCAAATTCAAAATTATGGGATCAATACTAGCGTGGATATGACAAGAGCGAATAAAGAGTTTGAAAAGTTATTACACATTATGCATGTCAGTTAACTACAGCTGCTCCGTCAGGTCTAAATGAAAGATTTTCTCTATCGGACGATGTGTCACTGGCGCAAAAATATCCATGCTTCACGGAATAAATTGCTCATTTTGTCAAATAATCAACAGTAATAAATAGTATGCCACAAAGGGGTTCAGAGACGACATTTTTGCATCACCTTTTTGGACTAATTGGTTTTTTTTCAAACTATTTTGTATACTATTTTTGATTAATCACAAGGTATATTTATGAATAAACAATATACACATACGAACTTGTATGTACGAGCAGCCCTGTGAAATGATCTAGAGAATAAATTGCTCATTATCTTATGATAAGCGACAAGAAACAGGACAGTTCTACACAGAGGTTTAAAAAGGCTATAATTTTTTATTTTCCAATAAAAATCCCTACATGTTTAACAATGGGCAAATTGCATAATTTATAACCCTTGCTCAGAGACTGGGGGGGGGATGTGTTAACCCTAAAGCATAGCTATTCGACCTTTGAACTATTTTGAACAAAATGACCGTGTCAAATTTTGATTTTACGCATTTGGGAAAAAAGCGAGGGAGGGGGCTGGTTGCCTTTTGACCACATTTGACTCTTAACAAAGGTACTAAAACATTCGATTCCCAACCTAAGTTTAAACAATGTCCTTTCCATAAAAACCTTATATGTTAACTATAAGCAAACTACACAACTGACAGCCCTTCCCCTTAAGGTTGGAGGAGGCTCAACCCCGGAAGCATGGCCTATTGACCTTTGGACTATTTTGAACAAAATTGCTATCACAAAAACTTGACTGATTGTATTTGAGGGAAAAGTGCATGGGAGGTTGGTTGCCCCTTGATCACTTTTGACTCTTAAAAATGGAACTAGAACTTTTGATTAATCGAATGAGCTCCTTCAAAGCTTATACGACCACCTCTTTAACAAAAACCTTATACGTTAACATGGGCAACTTGCATAAGTTATAGTCCTTACCTCGGGGCTGTGGGAGATTTATCAACCCCTGAGTTATAGTTATTTGAGTTTCAGAGTGTTTTAAACAAATTAGCTGTCTCAAAATTTGATTGGGTGCATTTTGGGGAAAAAAGGGTGGAAGGAGGAGGGACTGGTTAACCACCGATCGCTTTCAACTCTTAAAAAGGACGTTAGAACTTTTGATTTTCAATCGAATGAGCCACCTCCAAAGTTTATGCGACCACCTCTTCCATATGAACCTTGTATATTAACAATGGGCAACTAGCATACTTATAGCCCTTGTCCCAATAGCTTTGGGGGCTTATCAAACCTTGAACCATAGGTTTTTGACCTTCAGGCTATTTTGAATAAAATGGCTCTCTCAAAATTCTGATCGGAGGCATTTGGGATAAGAGCCTTGGGAGGGGGTGGCTGATTACTCTCCGAGTACTTTTGATTCTTAAAAAGAAAACAAAGATTTTATATTTGAACTTGGGTGAGCCTCCTCCGTAGTATATAGCCTGCGACCACCCCTTCCATTAAATCTTTACATGCTAACAATGGACTACTTGCAAAACTTACAGCCAGTGTCATGGGGACTGTGGAGGATTTTGTCAACCCCAGAGGCACAGGTGTTCACTTCTGGACTATTTTGAACAAAATGGGTATCTAAAAATTCTGATCGGATGTATTTGGGGAAAGAAGGTGTAGAGGTGGAGGGCTGGATGTGCTACGAACACTTTTGACTCTTAAAAAGAGCACCAGAACTTCCGATTTCCAATCGAATGGGCTCCCTCTAAAGTTCATATGACCACAATTTCCATGTGGAGTGCCCCTGGGAAAAAAAAATATAAAACATCATAACTATAATTTAATAGCTATAATATTGCCTCTGATGACGTAACTTTGCGTTTTTGCTGCTTATGCAATATTACAACAATTGGGGGAAAGGTGCAGGAAAGGGCACTTGCCCCCTAGGTTTTTGGCTCCCTTCCACATTTTGGAAAATAATTTTTTTGGGATATTCCATTGGAGAATGCCTTTGTTTTGGTATTTATGGCATTTTCGCTAAAAAAAAAAAAAAAAAAAAAAAAAAAAACCCGACAAATTTGCTCCCAACTCAGATTTAGAAAAATATATTTTGCCCTATTCAAAATTTTTCGGTAAATTGACAACCATTGTCCTTTTCTTTTTGTAGTTTCAAAACAAACTCTCAGTTTCTTTCAATTGTGTGTGTCTGTGGAACAGAAGAAATAGGAGTATGCTTGCCATTTTAATTTTCGCCGTACCTAGGGCCTAAATTTGAATTAAATTTGGACTTGAAATTTATTATTGTCATATTCCTTTTGGTTTGATTACTATGTAATATAGACAAAAGTTTTACAGGTAATTTATGGACACTATGCAGAAACTTAAGCATATTAATTCATAGTATTTATTTTTATAAGAAGTTGATATACCTTATAGTTGGTATACCCAGATATTTTTTTGTGAGTTTTATCGCGCAATAAATTCATTCATTAAGAATTAGCAGCAGTCTTTTATCGCTGGCTCTGACTCATGCGCTTTTGTTATATAATTTCTTTTCCTCGGCAACTTAGTGTGGAAAGGGTAGTCTTAAAATATCGAAATTAAGATCACTAGACTGGACCTCAAAAGTTTTAGCGCCCTCTTTTTCGCACCCTACAGCCTTCTATAGCTCCCAAGACATCAGATAAAATTCTGAAATAGCTATATTATCCAGAATAGTCCAAAAGTCTAATGACTATACCTCTCGGGATGATGTGATCCCCCCTCGTTCCTTCTTGGGCTAAGGTCAAAAATAATGCGAATTGTGAATCGTTTAAGGGAAGGTTTATATACTTTTTGGCTTTATAAATGTAATCTCGGCTGTCTGTCAGCATAAAATTTTAAGGGATGGTGCTCTGAGTAACGCACTCAGAGAGTAAAAAAAACTTTTTAATCTGTTAATATAATAGCATAAATCGGTGACAAAAAAGTTATAAAATATTACATACATGCAGTCCAATCGTTATCCCTCTTTCACTTAAATGACGAAATTTTACGTCTTTATCGCTCAGGTTTATTCCAGTTGCGCCAATTGAGGAGGGGTGCAGTAAAGGGCAGTAGTATCCCTGTATGCACTTTAAGCGGCCATTCTCCCTACTCTTTTCTTCTATAGTGGTTTAAGATAACGAAGGTTTAACGGAGATACCACCAATCCTGCCATCTAAATAACCAAAGTCATGGATGGAATTATTGTGAAGTAAATTCGTAGAAGGTGATATGTTTTTCCTTTCCAATGATAAATTTTTAGCTTCTAAGCAGTTTTCCATTAATTTTATGAAATTATATCTGGTGTAGGAATCAAAGGTGAGACCCATTATTTCCAATGGTAAAAGAACGACACGTTACTGGACTCAGCCAACAAGTCATTGGTGATAATATGTTCTTAGAAATATAATTTAAGGCAATCAATTTATTTTTTTTGGGGCGTTGGCCAACTGATGCTAAGCGACACTACATCGTAACAAGTTAATTGCACAATCGGTTTCACAATTGGATTTTCGGTAAGTGTTATCAATGATTTGTTTCTGGGCACCTTTTTTGGCATAATCCTGAGAAAATACATCCCACGGTGATTTGAGAAGCTTGCTTAACAGACATATTCTTTGAGGGTTAAAGAAGCTTGTTTCGATCTCTAAAAATTATAATGACTACAACCGGGCGGGTATTATTTTTGTAATTTAATGGTCTTGAATACATCAGTTTTCCATTGCTGGAGCTTGCGAATGAGTTTGGGCTCCCACATTTTCCCATATGACTCCATGTCCTCCTCCGGGCAACGAGTCCCCCTCAAGGGCCACAATGACCCCAATTTTTTTAAGTTTGATTTTTTTACAGGGTTTTTTACCTAGAAATTTTTGGGGACTTCAAATTATGTTGGGTCACTGAGAATTTCTTGGTATGTTTCCAAGAATTTCAACAGTCGTATGTTAACTGCAATTGCGTGGTTATTCATGTTGTCAGTGGAACAAAGTAATACAGTCTGTGACAGCCCTCACATCTGTTCTTTTGAGACATAGATGTTGTTGCAGATGCATTCTCCGATGTATTATTGGAGTTACTAAGACCTTTTATGACATCATTCCAAGAATATGCATCCTGGTTTCCGAGAATTTCTTGGTATGTCTCCGAGAATTTCAAAAATGATACGTTATTTCATACTGCGTAATCTTTCAGTTTGTCTGTGAAACAATACTATATATCCTGTGACAGTCTTCACATCTGGTCTCCTGAGATAACAACTAAGTTAACACATTTTTACCTTCTAAACAGTTTTTCATTGATTTTATGAAATTTACGTGTTTTTTTTGGACTTACAATTATTTTTATTTTGTTCGTGACATAGAATTTTTGTTCGAACTTCAAATTATTTTGGGACACCAAGAATTTATCTGTATATTTCAAAGAATTTCAAGATTAATGCGTTATCTGGTATTGCATAATCATTCTGGTCTTCGAGAATTTCATGGTATGTTTCCGATAATATCAAGAAAGGTGCATTATTTGGTACGCGTAATCATTCATGTTGTCAATGAAACAATACAATACATCGAGTGACAGCTCTCACATCTGGTGTTTTAAGACAACAACTGCGTCAACAACATTTTTAGCTTCTAAGCAGTTCTTCATTGATTTTATGAAATTTAAGGGTTTGTGTGGACTTAGATTTTTTGGGCAGTTCATTTTGGGATAGAATTTCTTGGTATGTTTCCAAGAATTTCAAGAATGGTTTATTATTTGGTATGCGTAATCATTCATGTTGTCAATGAAAAAATACAATACATCAAGTGACAGACCTCCAACCTGGTCTTTTGAGGCACAGATACTGCAGAAGCCCATACTTCAATGTACTATTAGAGTTGCTAACACCGTTTTTTGGCATCTTTCTAAGAATATACATCCTGATATACGAGAATTCCTTGGCATGTTTCCGAGAATTTTCAAAAACAATGCGTCATCTGGTATAGTGTAAACATTCATGTTGTCAGTGTAACAAAACAATACATCCTGTGACAACCCTCAGATCTGATCTTTTGCTATAACAATTGAGTCAACAAAACTTCTAACTTCTAAGCAGTTTTTCACTGATTTTATGAAATTTATGGGTTTTTTTGGACTTGGAATTTTTGGGGACATCATTTTGGGACAGAATTTCTGAGCATATCTCCGAAAATTTTAAGAATGATGCGTTATCTGGTATTGCTTAATCAGTCTGTTTTTTAAGAATTTTATGCTTGTTTCAGATGATATCAAGAATGATGTGTTACCTGGTATTACGTAATCATTCATGTTGTCAACAAAACAATACAACACATCCCAAGACAGCCCTCGCATCTGGTCTTTTGAGATAAAAAATGAGTCAACAACATTTTTAGCTTATTTGTCGAATTATTTGATTTTTTTGAACTTAGAATACTTTTGGGACTTCTTGGCTTGTTTCTCAAATGGTACATCGGAGTATAGGCTGCCACAGTATCTATGTCTCAAAAGGCCAGATGTGAGGGCTGTCAAATAATGTATTGTATTGTTTCAGTGACAACATGAACAATAACGCAATACTAGATAACGCATCATTCTTGAAATTCTCGGTAACATACCAAGAAATTCTCATTATCCCAAAATATTTTCAAGTCCCCATTTCCAAAGAATAAAATAAATCTAAGTTGCAAAAAATCCGTTGATTCCATAAAAGCAATGGAAGACCACTTAGAAGCAAAAAAGGTTGTTGACTCAGTTGTTTACTCTAAAGACCAGACTTGAGGGCAGTCGAGGATGTATTATTTTGTTTCATTGAAAAACGAATGATTACGCAATAACAGATAGCGCATCAATCTTGAAATTCTTGGAAACATACCGAGAAATTTTCCATGTCTGAAGATAATTTTAGGTCCCAACAAAATTATTATAAGTCCCAAAACTCCCATAGATTTTATAAAATCAATGGAAAACTGCTTAGAATTTAAAATTGATGTTGTTGTTATGACAAAAGACAAAATGTAGGGACTGTCACAGGATTTATCGCATTGTCTTATTGACTACATGAATGATTACACAATACAAAATAACGCATCATTCTTTAAAATTCTCGGAAACATGCCAAGAAATTCTTGGAAATAAGGATATGTATTCCTCGAATGATGCCAAAAAAGATGTTAGCAAGTCCAGTAGTACATCACAGCATGGGTTGCGACAGTATCTGCATCTCAAAAGACCAGATATGAGGTCTGTCACGGGATGTATTTTATTCTTTCACTGGCAACACGAATGAAAGCGCAATACCAGATAACGCATCATTCTTGAAATTCTCTTAAACATACCAAGATATTCTCGATGTCAAAAAATAATTTTAACTCTCCAAAAATCCTAATTACAAAAAAAAATTGTTTGGTTCCCAAAAAACCGTACACTTCATAAAATCATTGGAGAACTGCTTCGATACTAAGAATGTTGTTGCCTCATTTGTTATCTCAAAAGACCAGATGTGAAGGCTGTCACAGGATGTATTGAATTGTTTCAATGACAAAATGAATGATTACCCAATACTAGATAAAGCATCATTCTTGAAATTATCGGAAACATACCATGATATACTCAAAAACCAGAACGATTACGCAATACCGAAAAACGCAACTTTCTTGAAGTTCTCGGAAACATACCAAGAAATTCTTGGTGTCCTAAAATAATTTTATTTCCAAACAGTTCTCTGTCCAAAAAAAATTAATTCCAAGCCTCCCAAAAAATCATAAGTTTCATAAAAGTTTTGGAAAACTGCTTAGAAACTAAAATGTTGTTGACTTGGTTATTATCTCAAAAGACCAGATGTAAGGGTTATCATAGGATGCTTTGTTTTGTTTTTTTTAACAGCATGAATTATTACGCAATAACAGATAACGATTCATTCTTGAAATTCTCGGGAACATGCCATGAAACTCTCAAAAACCAGGCAGCATAATCCTGGAATGATGCTAAAAAGTTGTTAGAAACTCCAATAGCACATCAATGTATGGGCTGCCAAAGTATCCGTGCCTCAAATGAGCAAGTGTGAGGGCTGCCACAGGATATATTGTTTTGTTTCACTGACAAAATGAATAATTACCCAACCCCAGATAACGCATCATTCTTGAAATTTTTGAAAATGCAAAAGAAATTCTCAGTGTCTCAAAATAATCACAAGTCCCCAAAAAATTCTATGTCCAAAAAAAGATTAATTCCAAGTCCCCCAAAAACTCATAAATTTCATAAAATCAACGGAAAACTGTTCAGAAGGTAAAAATGTTGTTGACTAAGTTCTTATCTCAGGAGACCAGATGTAAGGGCTGCCACAGCATCTATTATATTGTTTTACTGACAACATGGATGATTTACGCAATACAAGATATCGCATCATTCTTGAAATTCACGGAAATATACCAAGAAATTCTCAGAAACCAGGATGCATATTCTTGAAATTATGTCAAATAGGTGTTGGTAAACTCCAATAATACATCGGAGCTTGGGCTGCAACAGTATCTGTCTCTCCAAAGACAGGATGTGAGGGTTGTCACAGGGTGTATTCTATTGTTTCACTGCCAACATGAATAATTATGCAATACCGGATAACGCATCATTCTCGAAATTCTCAGGAATATATCAGGAAATTCTTGGCGTTCCAAGTCCCAAAAAATCATGTCAAAAACATTGTGTTGAGAAGAAAAATTTAAGCTAAAAACAACTGGGGGGGTCATTGGGGCCCTTTAGAGGAAATAGAATCAGATACAATCAGATACAAATTCCACAAAATTAATGAAAATCTGCTTAAAAGCTAAAAATGTAACGTTACCAAAGAAAACATGTCACCATCTATGACTGTAGTTAAAAATAACGCTATCTATGACTTTGGTTATGTAAATGACAGTATTGGTGGAATCGACGTCAAGTCTTCTTCGTGATTTTATACCAATATAGAAGAAAAGAGTTGGGAAACTGACCACTTAAAGTGCATTCATGGATACTACCAAGGGCATTACTTTATTTTAGTATTTTGGGAATTTTGAGCTAGAGGAGGTCTGTGGTTATAATGTTCTTCCTCAACGCCCCGTTCTTCACGCCAAAGTTTGACTCTTTCTCTTAACTCTAGTTTTTAAAACAGTAAAAAACGCTAGCGTAAAGAGCGGGGCGTTGAGGAGGAAAAGCCCCTTTCATATATCGAAGTAATTTATGTTCGTTTTTAAGTTTTAATGTCGCTACTTACTTTAAGTTAAAAAACTAGTTTTTTTTTAATTAATTTCTGGACGTTTTTGAATTAATGCATGTTTTGATCTTGGCTCTCCGCACGTAAATATTTAAAACGAAATATACACATTAATTTTTTTTTTGGCTAAATGGCTTTATCATAGTTTTAATCGGAAGAGTTTGAGAAAAAAAGAGCGAGGGAGGAGGCCTAGTTGCCCTCCAATCTTTGATTACTTAAAAAGTCAACTAGAAATTTTAATTTCTGACGAACGTTTTCATTAGTAAAAAATATACGTAAGTTAAAAACTAACTTACGTAACGAACTTCTATAGTCGTATGTTTTTATTGCTTATATGAGGAGGTTCACCCTCTCGTCAATATCTCCCTCTTTTCACTAAAGCTTAAATTTTGTCCAAATTCCTTAAGAATGACCCCTGAGTCACAAAGGCCGTAGAATAAATAGTTGAAATTACTAAAAATACTTTGGCTTAAAGTGTGAGATATTAGGAGGAGCTAAACCCCTCATATGGGTAATAATTTCTGTTCGTTTTAAGTTTTAATGCTGTTCCTTACTTTCAGTTAAAAAAAAACTTTTCATATTTATTCTTTCATTGTTTTTTTTAATAATGCTAGAAAATCCTGCGTCCCCCTTCATTGAAATTTTCTTCCCCCATGACAAATTCCTCCATAGAAAGATCCTTCCACGAAACCCCCCTCAACTTCTCTCTCCTCAAACCAAAAAAAATCCCCTTGAAAACGTCTGTACACTTCCGGAATAAGTCGTCACCAAAGACATAGTCATTAGGTTTTTCGACAACGGTGAATAAAATGGTTATCTCAGAATTTTGATCTATGACTTTGGGAAAAAATGAGCGTGGGAGGGGGCCTAGGTGCCCTCCAATTTTTTGGTCACTTAAAAAGGGCACTAGAACTTTTAATTTCCGTTGGAATGAGCCCTCTCGCGACATACTGATTCGATACGATCATCCCTGGGAAAAATAAATAAATAAACACGTATCCGGGATCTGTCTTCTGGCAAAAAATGTGAAATTCCACATTTGTGTAGATAGGAGCTTGAAACTTCTACAATAGGGTTCTCTGATACGCTGAATCTTAATGGTGTGATTTTCGTTAAGATTGTATGACTTTTAGGGGGTGTTTCCCTCTATTTTCTTAAATGAGGCAAATTTTCTCAGACTCGTAAGTTATGATGGGTAAGACTAATCATGATGAAATTTATATATATAAAATCAACATTAAAATATGATTCTTTTGATGTAACTATTGGTATCGAAATTCCAGTTTTTAGATTTTCGGTTACTATTGAGCCGGGTCGCTCCTTACTACAGTTCGCTACCACGAATTGTTTGAAAATTTAAGCCAGTCAAAACAATGAAAAGCATCTTAATCATATGATTCTTTACAAGTAAACTTTCTACATATTTACATAATCACCCTAAGGTATATCACCCCACTTAATCAAGAAATAAACTCATGCTAGGTTATATTGAATTTAACAGTGTCATCAAACAATTTGTTGTTATGATCTGTAAGTAAGAAGCGATACGGCCCCATAGTAACCGAAACTCCAAAAACTAAATTTTTATAATAATAGATACAATAAGATTTTTTTTTAGCTGATTCCTAATGTATAAAATTAATTAAGCTTAATTTCTTTATCAAAAACCAGATCAACCAGTTGCCGAGGGGGGGGGAGGATTTCTCATCAAAAGCATGCTCATTATCGAACCAAAGAAAATGTGCCTGATTTTCAAAAAAGGGGGGAAACAGCCCCAAGAAGTTAAGGAATCTCAATGAAAATTGTACCATCAGAGAAACCCTCTGTAGGCCTTTTTTCGTTTTCCCCAGAGATGATCTTATCTAACCAATGGTTTCAAAAGATTGAAAGAACGTTCAGTCGAACGGAAAATTAAAAGTTATAGTGCTCTTTTTAAGTGACCAAAATGATTGGAGGGTAACTAGCTCCTACCACGCCGTCTTTCCCCCCAAAGTTATCAGATCAAAATATCGAGATAGTTATTTGTTCACCATAGTTGAAGGATCCAGTAGCTATTTCTCTGGGGATGACATGACTCCCCCTCCCCCACAGCCGCAAGGGAAAGGGCTGTAATTCATAAAATATGTCCATTGTCTACATATAGTATTTGCTATTGGCAAGGATCCAGACATATTTTTTTTCTGGGGGGGATTTTCTGTGGGGTGGCAAGTTTTCGGGGTGAACATCCCAGGATGAACTTTGTACGGGGAATTTGCCATAATTCCTATACCAAATCCTTTTTGATTATCTTAGTTTCTCTTTGGCGACTCAGTTTTGCATGTGGCGATGTTTTAGGGGAATTGTCCGAGGGAAATTTTCTAAGGGTTGGAATTGTCTGGGTATTTTACCGTTAGAAAGGAATTTTTCCACAGGAGAAATTCTCTATGGGGGAACTTTCCATTGTTTGAGGGATTTCCAGGAAAATTTTCCACGGAGGGGGATTTCTGGCATGATTTAGAAAACGATCAGAAATCGAAAACGATTTTTATATCAAGTAGACTAAAAAGAACTTTTCAAGCTGAATTTTCAGTGTGAATGGAGTTTTCCGGGGAAAACCTTTTGGAGTGGAGAGGACTTGCATGGGAGGGATGTCCCTGGATGAATTTTTTATGGGAAGAGGATTTTTCATAAGGGTTGGAAGCGGATATTCTCTTATTATTTGAAAACGATCGTCTATTCCTCAATACCTTGCTCTTTATGCTAAAGCTTGACTTTTTGTCCCAACTCCTTAAGAAGGACTCTTAAAACACAAAGGCCGTTTGATTACAAAAAAAGATGCTTTTTTTAAAATACTTAAAACCTTAATTGTGAAGAGCGAGACAATGAGAAGTGGGCAGCCCCCTTCATCAAGCGAAATAAATTCTGTTCGTTCTAGGCTTTGAGGTTGCCCTTTTCTTCAATTAAAAAAGCTTTTTTGTTTATTTAATATCCATAAGGAGCAGTTTAAGTGGTTTATAACATCACATCTGATCTCAACGTTTGATGGACACAAAAATTTAAGTTGAGAAGAAAGAATTTTGTTTTGAAAGCTAGAGATCGTATATCAGTCAATGAAAGAGACAACAGCATTTCTCCAAGTTTTTATTACAATACGTCTAAGAATTTCCAGGACGAATATCAGAGAGGTTAGGGGTAATAAATCAAAGGGAATAGCACAGTGTTAAGTCAATTATTATTTCCATTATCTATTGTGCGTCTTCTTGACAAAAAGCATGCTTCCATAATGAATTAAAAACTCATATTTCTAGGCACTTTTCTTTCATGTTAGAAGGACCTTTTATCGCATTTATTTTGGTCTCAGGTGGCTTGGTTCTGCGACGAATGGTCTGTAGTGGTAGCAGCACTTTTTTCTTCCTTTTTAGAGAAGCAATGAATTTTTATGATTATTTTTCAGAATGAAATCATCCATATACATATTATTCCTTTTTATGGAACTTCCTATAGGTCTCTGACCCCGTGCCATTGGGAAATCTTATGCCAGATCTGACTAAAACACCAGCCAGCAGCAGTCGCGCTGCTTGGTAAGGGTTCTAGTTGCCCTGAGCCGTTTTATCTTCCAGGAATGAACGTCCTAATTTGATCTGTTCGGACAGGTGACTGCAAGCGAACTTGGGAAATTGTTTTGCTAAACTTCCTCTATCTATCTCTCGCTCTCTCTCTCTTTTCATTCTCTTTCTCTCTGTCACTCTCTATACCCATCTTTGTCTCTCAAAGTATTTTCTAGTTCTTATGTTCTTGAGCTAAGGCTAATGACTGAAATCTAGCGATAAAGCTAAGTAAGAAACCCAGAAGTTTTAACTGTCAGATTTCTTAATTCTAACTTATCCTTAAGGGTTATGTTCCTTGTGCAGGTGACGGTATGTTGTTTTTCTGCTCTGCTACGACTTAAACAAAATGAACAAGATTGTGAAGAACAAAACTGGCAAATTGCCAGTGAAAAGGGAAACATAAAGATGCAAATATTCCGGTAAAGACATCTTTTCGACCATTTTCAGTTCGCAAAAATAATTAAAGAGTAAATAAAATGTAGTAAATTAATGAAAAAAAGAAAGAGGAAAGAAAAGCTGAAAGAAAGAGAAACAAAGAGATACGAAATCTTGAAAAACTACTTAGTTTGGACGCGATATTTTCTTTTCAAACCGAAAAAGAAGCATAAATTGAATAGTTTTCCAAAAAGATATTAAAGAGGAGGAAGAACAAAAGGATAATTGGCCATAGTGATAAAAGTGATCAAGAAGTGAAAATGTAACGGGAAACAAGAAATGAAAAGAAGCAAAAAAGATCCAGCGGATGTCCAACTGAAGAAGATTTCTTGATTCTTTAAGGTATTAAATAAAAAAATAAAACAAGTTTTTGTAACGGAAAGTAAGGAGCGACATTAAAACTTAAAACGAACAGAAATTACTCCGTATATGAAGGGGGCTTTTCCTCCTCAACGCCCCGCTTTTTACGCTAAAGTTTGACCCTTTCTCTTAACTCTACTTTTTAAAACAGTAAGAAACTTTAGTGTAAAGAGCGGGGCGTTGAGGAGGAAAAGCCCCTTTCATATACGGAGTAATTTCTGTTCGTTTTAAGTTTTAATGTCGCTCCTTACTTTCCGTTACAAAAACTTGTTTTTTTTTATTTAATTTCTGGGCGTTTTTGAATTAATGCATGTTTTGATCTTGGCTTTCCGCACATAAATAATTAAAACAAAATTTGCATATTAATTAATTGCAATTAATCGGAAGATTTTGAGAAAAAAGAAGCGAAGGAGGAGGCCTAGTTGCCCTCCAAGTTTTTGATTACTTAAAAAAGCAACTAGAACTTTTAATTTTTTACAAACGTTTTTATTGGTAAAAAATATACGTAACTTACGAATTAACTTACGTAACAAACTTCTATATTCGTAGGTTTGTATTGCGTATATGAGGGGGTTCAACCCTCGTCGATACCTCGCTCTTTACACTAAAGCTTAGATTGTGTCCCAATTCCTTAAGAATGACCTCTGAATCACAAAGGCCGTAGAATAAATAGTTTAAATTACTAAAAATACTTTAGCGTAAAGAGCGAGGTATAACGAGGAGGTAAACCCCTCATATGCGTAACAATTTTTGTTCGTTTTAAGTTTTAATGCTGCTCCTTACTTTCAGTAGAAAAAACTTTTCATATTTATTTTTTCATTGTTTTTTCAAATAAGGCTAGAAACCCCTGCGCCCCCTTCATTGAAATTCTCTTCCCCCATGAGACGTTTCTCCATGGAAATATCCTCCCACGTAACCTCCCCTCTCAACTCTCCCCCCTAAACCAAAAAAATCCCCCTGAAAACGTCTGTACAATTTCCAGTAACCATTACTATATGTAAACACAGGTCAAAGTTTTCAACTTGCAGCCCCTCCCACGGGGACTGCGGGGGAGTAAGTCGCCCCTAAAGACATACTTATTAGGTTTTTCGACTATGGTGAATAAAATGGCTATCTCAGAATTTTGATCTGGTTACTTTGGGGGAAAAATGAGCGTGGGAGGGGGCCTAGGTGCCCTTCAATTTTTTTGGTCACTTAAAAAGGGCACTAGAACTTTTAATTTCCGTTAGAATGAGCCCTCTCGCAAGATTCTAGGACCACTCGGTCGATACGATCACCCCTGGGGAAAAAAACAAAACAAAAAACAACGCATCCGTGATGTCTTCTGGCAAAAAATGCTAAATTCCACATTTTTGTAGATAGGAGCTTGAAACTTCTACAATAAGGTTCTCTGATACGCTGAGGCTGATGGCGTGGTTTTTGTTAAGATTGTATGACTTTTAGGGGGTGTTTCCTCCTATTTTCTAAAATGAGTCAAATTTTCTCAGGCTCGTAACTTTCGATGGGTATAACTCATCTTGATGAAACTTGTATATTTAAAATCAGCATTAAATGCGATTCTTTTGATGTAGCTATTGGTATCAAAATTCCATTTTTAGAGTTTCGGTTACTATTGAGCCGGGTCGCTCCTTACTACAGTTCGTTACCGCGAACTGTTTGAAAAAAAAAGTAGATAGAAATAAAAGAGACGTCAAAAATTACCCGGTAGAAGAGCTAGCTAGGTCTCGAGTTCTCGCGAGCTAGGTCTCGAATAAGTATTTGATTCGGAAGTTCTTGTATCAGTTATATCTACTGTAGAGAACTTGTATCAACTGTATAGAATTTGTATCAACTGCATCAACCATGAGGAAATTGTATCACCTACATCAACTGTATAGAACTTGTATCAACTGTATCAGCTGTATAGAACTTGTATCAACTGTATTAGCTGTGTAGAACTTGTATCAACTGCGTCAACTGCATAGAACTTGTATCAACTGTTTTGACACCTAAAAAGGAACATATAATCAAACAGTTCGTGGTAACAGTTCGTGGTAAGGAGCGACCCGGCTCAATAGTAACCGAATCTCTAAAAAACGGTATTTTGATACCAATAGTTACATCAAAAGAATCAAAATTTTATGCTGATTTTGAATATATAAGTTTCATCTAGTTTTGTCTTACCCATCAAAAGTTACGAGCCTGAGAAAATTTGCCTTATTTTTGAAAGTAGGGGGAAACACCCCCTGAAAGTAATGAAATTACTTAACAAAAATCACACCATCAGATCCAGCGTATCAGAGAACTCTATTGTAGAAGTTTCAAGCTCCTATCTATAAAAATGTGGAATTTCGCATTTTTTGCCAGAAGACAGATCACGGATGCGTGTTTATTTTTATTTTTTTTTTCCAGGGGTGATCGTATCGACTCAGTGGTCCTAGAATGTCGTGTGAGGGCTCATTTTCACGGAAATGAAAAGTTCTAGTGCCCTTTTTAAGTGACCGAAAAATTGGAGGGCACATAGGCCCCCTCCCACGCTCATTGTTTCCCCAAAGTCACCGAATCAAAATTCTGAGATGGCCATTTTATTCACCATATTCAAAAAATTTAATAACTATGTCTTTGGGGACGACTTACTCCCCCACAGTCCCTGTGGGAGGGGCTTCAAGTTACAAACTTTGACCGTTGTTTACATATACTAATGGCCATTGGGAAGTGTACAGACGTTTTCAGGGGATTTTTTGGTTTGGGGGGGAAGAAGTTGAGGGGGTTACATGGGAGGATTTTTCCATGGAGGAATTTGTCATGGGGAAAGAGAGTTTTGATGAAGGGAATGCAGGACTTTCTAGCATTATTTAATAAAAAACAATGAAAAAATAAATATGAAAAGTTTCTTCAACTGAAAGTAAGGAGCAGCATTAAAACTTAAGAAGAACAGAAATTATTACGCATATGAGGGGTTCACCTGCTCGTAATACCTCGCTCTTTCCGCTAAAGTATTGTTCAACTATTTATTCTACAGCCTTTGTGATTCAGGGATGATTCTTAAGGAATTGGGACAAAATTCAAGTTTTAGTGTAAACAGCCGGGTATTCACGAGGGGGTGAACCCCCTCATATACTTAATAAAAAATACGAATATAGAAGTTTGTTACGTAAGTTACTTATATTTTTACTTATAAAAACGGTCGTAAAAATTAAAAGCTCTAGTTGCCTTTTTAAGTAATCAAAAAATTGGAGGGCTACTAGGCCTCCTTCCCCGCTCATATTTTCTCAAAATCTTCCGATTAAAACTATGAGAAAGCCATTTAGCCCAAAAAAATTAATATGCAAATTTTGTTTAATTATTTATGTGTGGAGAGCCAAAATCGAAACATGCATTAATTCAAAAACGTTCAGAAATAAAAAAAAAGTTTTTTAACTGAAAGTAAGGAGCGACATTAAAACTTAAAACGAATTGAAATTACTCCATATATGAAAGGAGCTTTTCCTCCTCAACCCCCCGTTCTTTACGCTAAAGTTTTATACTGTTTTAAAAAGTAGAGTTAAGAGAAAGAGTCAAACTTTAGCGTAAATAGCTGGGCGTTGAGGAGGAAAAGCCCCTTTCATATACGGAGTAATTTCTGTTCTTTTTAAGTTTTAATGTCGCTCCTTACTTTCAGTTAAAAAACTTGTTGTTTTTTTTATTTTTATAATAAAAAAGCGTCATTGCACAAAGTAGTTTTTTTATATTTGAAACTTTATAGCGAAACTTTGAATCAGTCAGTCTTATTTAGAACTATTTAGGTTACTACAAGACCAAGTATATGGATAGACATAGATAGAAAACAGATAAATATTTTTATAGACAGTAAAACAGTAGATAGATAGTAATAGACAGAAAGTATACAGATAGATAATCAGGTAAATTGTAAGAAATGACTATTTGAATCGACAATAACAACCATTCTACGGCTAGGCCTTACCGTTTTTCAGTACCTTTACTACATTGTACGTTCAGGGTATTACTTGTGTGTTTAGTAGAGTAATTTACACTACTTATAATTCAAAAAAGTAAAGAAAGTGTAACAAATACATGGATAAAGGTGCCAGGGACTGTGAACATAAGGCAGAATGTGAGGCCTTTGGCCTTGAGGCCAAACCTCTGAGGCCTTTGACATAGATTCAAGGCCTTGTCTATTGTTGGTGTGAGTTTCGATAACGTTAACGTTTTAGTGAGTCCTTCCAATATAGAAACAATCGCAAGAATATGCGTTTTTACACATACAAGTACCCAAAGTGAGAATAGTTTTAGCCTTCCAGGGGTTATCAAACAGGACGGTGTAACGAACTGTAGTAGAGAGCGACCCGGCTCAATAGTAACCGAAACTCTGAAAAGCGGAACTTCGATACCAATAGATACAACAAAAGAATTGGATCCTTCCAGGGGTTATAATTTACAAAACCAAACGTCTGACAGTTTTTACTCCGTCTTGAGTCAGCACGTCTGTGATAACTCTCACCAATTCATTTATTTGATAATTGAAATTTTATTCCATTTTATTCCATCATTGCCCTCGCTAAAGTTCCCAGGCAAGTTCTGACCAGAACTATTTTTTTTTTTTTTTTTTTTTTTTTTTTTTTTTTTTTTTTTTTTTTTTTTTTGTCTTCACAAGTCTTTTCATTTTGTCATGCAGAGCCTGTTCGGTCTTACAAATAATTTAAGTTTTAAACCCATGAGATTTGGGTATCACTCCACAGCTGAGATTGAGTTCTATTTGTCGAATTAGAATTTTATAAAATAAAAAAAGTTTTTTTTAACTGAAAGTAAGGAGCGACATTAAAGCTTAAAACGAACATAAATTATTCCGTGTATCAAAGGGGGTGTCCCCTCCAAACGCCTCGCTTTTTACGCTAAGGTTTGAGTGGTTTAGAGGTAGAAGATGTTTTTTTTTAATTTTCAAGGTGGGATTTTGCTGGGGAGGGGATTTTCCACGAGAAGAGCTTTCCTTGGGAAGGAAAGTTTCTGGGGGAACTTCCCAGGAGACTTCCAGGGGGAGCAGATTTCGTGGTATTATTTGAAAACCGTCACAAATTAAATAGAAAAAAACAACTGGAAGCAAAAAGCAACATTAAAACTTAGAAGGAACAGAAATTATTCCTTATATAAGGGAGAGGCAATTTTGACAGTATTAAGACTACAGATTTGCTTTAGAATCCTCCCTTGTATAGATAGAAAAAACTGGATTTTCAGACTTCATATTATGGTTTATTTGTTCTTCATTTTGAGTAATGCTAAAGTGTTTTTTTACAATTTAAAATTATATATTACTCACTGTTGTTATATGTACTCACTTATATATTCTCACTGTTGTCACTTTGTTGTAGCTGGTGAGACCAAAATATAACAGTTCAAAACAGGGATGAAACCTTTTAATTGACTGTGAAACAAATATAAAATTTGTTTAACTGGATATTTCAAACGCATATACAGTTAAAAAAATTTATACTTTTTTCACTGTCAATTAAAACGTTTCATCCCTATTTTGAACTGTTATATTTTCGTCATGGAAAGGCAGTGTGGTCTTCGAAATCAACTGGTGAGACCAAAATGTCACCTGATAGATCAATCCATTGTTTTTTGTATGCTGCTTAATGACTTTGCACTTATTAGGATAATATTTGTTTTTGTGCCAAAGTTTTTAGATAATTTTAAATGTATATTGAAATTCACTGACATCATAGCTCATGTAAGACTATAAAAAGCTTATAGATTAGTTTTTTGTCGTGAGGCTATTTACTCACTTTTCACCCTAAACTAATTTTCTTGTTTTTATGCTTGACTTTTGTGTTTTCGGTAAATTGCTAGTTTTCTATCATCCTACAAACACAAGGAAATATTACCAGTTAGTTTATTAGCACTAGTTTTATCGAGATGTGTTAGATAGGTTGTTAATTAGTAATTTTTGTTTGTTTTGAGTTTCAATTTCGCTCTTTACTTCCCTTAGAAAAACAATATTTTCGAAGATTAATAGTTGAAAGGATCAGTAAATATATCTTCGGGGATGACCCAACCCCCAAAGCCCTTGGAACAAGGGCCATAAATAATGCTAATTGCTAATAGTTCAAACTTATTATTTACGAGAGAAAGGATGGGGAGGCTTATTTGATGTTGAGTGTGTAATTGGATCAAAACTATCAGGGATCATTATTTGGGCCATAAGGATCACATATACTTTTGCGGGAAAGGGGGTAGGGAGTAAACCTCAAACTTTAGCAGTGGATTAGAGGTAGATTAAAAGAGAATGTGTAACCAGGTTATCAAAACATGAAGTCTGAGACATCTTGGAACGTCGGATGACGAATAAGGGGAAACTTTTGGGTTTTCGGGGAGCGAGGAACCAAGTTTCCTACGTGTTTTTTTGTGTTTAGAGGGAGGAGATACAAAAGCCAAAAAGTATGTCTTTAACGCTTGAATTTTTTTTGAAAATTTGAACTTTAGCTCTACTCAGAATAATGTAGTGAGGTAAATCAAATTATAATATATTCACCCTTAGTCGAGCTAGCGAAGTAGCTTTACTTTAATGCCCTAGAAGCCACTAGGGGGATCGAATTAAACCTTTCAAGGGGCTTTTGGGAGAACAGGGGAACTCAAAATACTATAAAAAGATAGTTGGATAGGGACAAGGTTGAAAAAGATAGTTGTCTCCTAATGGCTCGTCGATATTTAATTGACAGTTTTTTCCAAAGCTTGAAACTTAAATCTTTATGCTATTCTTGCCAAGGAAACCCTTGTGCCCAAAAACCAAAACAAAAAACAAAAAAAAGTAGCAGCTTCCTTATTCATCATAATCAAATACAGATTCTGAGCCTGAAATGGCAATATTTACTTCTATGATAATGCTTTTGGAATGAAAGGTACATTTTAGTAGAGTTTACTTCAACGATAAAATATGCCTACTAAGCATTTTGAAAGGTCTTTAAATGCCAAAAACACAGGATTTTCATGGTTTTTTAAGTCATATATTTTGTTCAAATAATTTGCCTGTTTTTCTCTTTTCCAGGTGAGTGGCTGCTTGATATTGACTCTTATTTGAGAAACTATACGGAGTAAGGAGTATACAAATTTTACAAAACTTTAAAGAGCAACAAAATCCTCAACTATGTCCATAAAGTTCTCCCTGAAATCCAAGACAAACAGCTGTGCATCACAGTCCGCATCTTCGACATGAGGACCCTTCTGTTTGAGAGTTCGGCTTGCACGTACACCTGATACCAAGCAGTTTCTATGGTGCAGGTTAAGCCTCTATCATGACTGGTGAGAGAGTTTGAATCATTAGAGGTACCAACCCCAAATGGTAGATGCCAAACTGGGAGGATTTCCATCATATGCAGCTCTATGACAAAAGACTTGATGGAAGAGTATTGACCAGCTCAGGATATTGATGAAGGTCTTTCATGGCTGACGAAGCAAATCGATGTTGACATATTGCTGACAAAAATTCTGTGTCGTAGAAAATGGAGCGATTTACTCTTTTTAGCCTTGTAAAGGCTAAAAAATTCCAGCTTTAAGCAGTTAAACTTTTGACAATGTGTATTGGTTGAGCACTGAAGCAACTTCGTTAAAATGTCGTGTTTCGCAAAAGTGAGCTCGAACTGATTACTAGAACCGTGCAGTCTTAATGCAGAGTCACAAGTAAAGAAAATATGTAAGAGCAGAATGTCAGATCCATTATCACCAAAGCTGTTCTTCACTTTTAGAATACTGATATGCTTTGCACCAGGCTTGATTTCAAGCAGCATTAAAACTCGAAACGAGCTGAGATTATTCCGTATATAAAGCAGTTACCTACTTGACTTACTTTTAACAAGAACTAGACATTGCTCCACCTCATTTGGCATCCATAAGTTCTCCAATAGATATTTTCCATGAGGCACGGTTATGTGCAATGCCTTCGACATGGTGCAGCCAATCACTCTCTCAGACCTGACTGAAGAGGCGAAAGCTTCCAAGCGTCTATATGTCGTTTTTATCACTGACTACCAATCTTTCTTCTATCCTCCCGGTCAAAGTTGCCAATTTTCAAGCGGTCATTCTTTAATAACAGACTTCAAGATACATCGGTTAGAATACTGATATGCTTTGCACCAGGCTTGATTTAAAGCAGCATTAAAACTCGAAACGAGCTGAGATTATTCCGTATATAAAGGAGTTTCTTACTTTACTTACTTTTAACAAGAACTAGACACTGCTCCACCTCATTTGGCATCCATAAGTTCTCCAATAGACATTTTCCATGAGGTACGGTTATGTGCAACGGTTTCGACATGGTGCAGCCAGTCACTCTCTCATAACTGACTGAAGAGACGAAATCTTTCAAGCGTCTATATGTCGTTTTTATCACTGACTACCAATCTTTCTTCTATCCTCCCGGTAAAAGTTGCCAATTTTCAAGCGGTCGTTCTTTAATAACAGACTTCAAGATGCATCGGTAGTTTTCACGACGTTGACAATCGCCTAGACACAAGAGCCGTCGTCTCTTTACTATTTCCGAAACTGGGTACTGCTGTTAACAGCGCTCACGGATCTTCTTGGTTTTGGTCGTGATCAAAGACAGAAAGGGGCTACCCCCTCCTCAATAGCTTGCTCTTCACACTAAAGTTTTTAGTGCTTAAAGTCTTTATGACTTGATTAGACTCTCATGACTTCAAACGCTAGAAGAAAATTTGTCATTTATTGCGTAATGTTTTCTAATGCGTAAGAAAAAGACACATGTTTTCCCCGCGTAATTTGTGTTTTTTTTTTCTTTTGGCTTAACTTTAGGCTGCCTAAGAAGTATTGTCACGTGAATGAGGTCGTCATGCCTGAACTTCGTATATTTCAGTTGGTAAGACAAGGCACAAAACGACATTCCATAATATTTTGAAGACAACTGTATTTTTTTTTTCCGCAAAATTGGACCGTAATGTGTTTTTGGGGCGTTAATAAAGTCTAAAGTAACTTTAAAGCAGACATAAGGAGGTTTACAGAAAAGTGACAATGAATAAACAACGTCAGTTTAGCTTACAATATTCTAGCGATCTCCTACTCATAATTTTGTTGGACTTAGGAATTCTTTCTGGGTAGGGGCAGCAATTTTTTTTTGGGGGGGGGGGGAACTAAAATAATTTAGATGATATTTTGAATAACAAGTACAGAAAAATTCAAGAAAATTCAATTTATATTGTTAAATTAGCGTTTAAAAATTAAATTTGCAATGGAACTTTTCGTTTTCCTGCCTCCTCATGATTCACTTTAAATTGTTATTACCTCTCAAATAGGGAGGGGCAGCAATAATGAGTTCCTTGGGGGGGGGCTGATAAAAAATAAATACAAAATTTCAGTGAATATCTTGAATAAGAAGTACAGAGAAATTCAAGAAAATTGAATCTACATTATTAAATCTGCTTTAAAAAAGTATATAGTGGGTTACGCAGTGGAACTTATTGTTATTTTACCTCCTCATAATTTGATTTCTATTCCTATTGCCTTTCAAATAGCGTGTTTATACTTAATATGATACATCTCAGTTTCCATTTCGATTACCTTTTAAACAACATTTAGTATATTCCTTTGCCGATTTTTATTTTAACGTGAAGCAGGGAAAGGAGTGGAATTTAAGTGACATGCTCTAAATTCATTTGTTTGTTAAGATCTATGAAAAACATGCAAAAGGGTAATAGAGAGACGTTCAGTGAAAGTCAATCAATCATAAAAGAGAATTTTGGTAAAGATTGTTTTTAGGTAAATAATTTTTTAGAACATATCGGCTTTCCATTTACAACTGAAACAATACTAATAACGGGCACAATTTGGTAAGACAAAGAAAAAAAGTTTTTTAATGCGAAAAATTATAATGCCAGATCTGAAAATTACATACAGAAATTCTTTACAATGGAAGAGAAGAAAAACTAGTTTAAACAAAACTTGAAAGAAATGAAAGAATTTATTATTCATGGGTTTTCTTTGTTTTTGTTTCTTTGTTTGTGTTTTCTTTGTTTTGTTTAAGCTAGTTTCTTTAGGATTTTTATCCAGCTGAAGAAGGTTACCAGATGTGAAGCTGAAATCTTAAGGCTGTTATTTGTCATTATTTAAAAGGATTTTACTAAAATCTTATTTATTAATAATAAAATCTTATTTATTTATTAATAAATTTTGTTTTCAATTGTTAGTCTAGAACATGTGGGAACTTTTTTTTTTCACCATTCATGCGTTCAGTTTTTGATGATAAAAATGGAATTAAAATTTTTATTTCCATAAAAAAATTACAACTAACATAACACTACTAAAGTTTCTTATACTTTATATTTATTTCCATATTTATATTTATATTTATTTTTATTATTTATATTTATTACTTATATTTATTTTTATATTTATATTATATTTATATTATATTTAAATTTTTTTATTTCCATAACAAAATTACAACTAACATCACACTACTAAAGTTTCTTATACTTTATATTTATTTCCATATTTATATTTATTTTTATTATTTATATTTATTATTTATATTTATTTTTATATTTATATTTATATTATATTTATATTATATTTAAAAAATTTTATTTCCATAAAAAAATTACAACTAACATAACACTACTAAAGTTTCTTACAATACTCATAGGATGTAGCACAAGGAAGCTGGGAGGTATCCATGATTTTTGTTCTGGGCGGATTTATAAGAAAAAACTCAGGGGGGGGATTAAGATTTGTCTTGTATGCATTTATAGACGAATTTACGAGTCTGATAAATTTTTCCTGGGTTGTTTTTTGGGGGGGGGGGCTCAAGCCTGGTAATCTCCTGTCCCTGAGAATGTCCCTCCAAGGACGCTTAAAATATGTAAATATACAAAAACTTTTTAGCATAAATTTCAAGAGATGACTGAGAAGTGAAAGTAAATGAAAATGACGAGGGATAATAGTGCATATTGTGGATACCACACAAAAATGAAAGTTTAGGACAAAAAAATCAGGTGCATTTATAACGATAATAAAATATGTACAAGGAACTGAGCTTCGCTCGGTTAAGTTATTTTATTTCATTTGAGATATCTTTTCGCATATTCTTATCGACTATTGTTTTATTTTTATCGACTATATTTTATAAACTATTTTGTGCTATTGACAATTAAATTGAATTGTAAGATGCTTTTAAAAAATATTTAGCATATATACTTATCTTCAGCAAGGTTTATTAGAACTATTTCGGGTATTTATGATTTTATTCGTAGAAAAAAAATTCCAAAATTTAGGCCCTAAGCGAATTTCCCTAAAGTCGTGACTTACCTAGTATATTTTTTCACACCAGAAAATGGTAGTACGCAAATTTTTTGATTTTTTTTTGCTTTTTTTGAAAAAGAATTCCATGTAAGTAAATAAATATATACATACAAAACTACTGTTCACTTAATAAGATAATATAAATAGATTTCCAATGTCAATAAACGTGGAAAAGATCTTGCACAGAGAGAGAATAAATAGAGATTAAAAGAGAGTAACCCAAAACCGTTTTATTCTTTTTACTGGCTCAGAACTTTACAAGAAAAACCAATCATGTTTTGTATAAGTTTTACTAGGCTAAAATAGCAACCAGGCTAACTGAAGCATGTCGGCTTGGTTTGTAAATAGGTAGGGTGTCTCTATAGAAATAAGGAATAATGTGATTTCTTGCGAAAACTTGTCAAAGGTGTGAACTTAATTCCCAAACACATATCTTTACTACCCTGGCTGCTAAACACATTAATGGGAGTAATACTCATTTGCCGTTGGCTTGTGTCCCTCACAAAATTTTTGAACCAAGATGCAAATTAAGCTATATTTATGAGTAGGCCAACGTGGTACCGCAGGATTTTGGATATATATATATATATATATATATATATATATATATATATATATATATATATATATATATGAACAACATGCCTTGTGTTTTTGTGTCTTGAGTCCGTACTGAAGCTCTTCAGTGTTTATTTGGGTAAAGATTCTGAAGCTCATCAGATTCATTTTTGACTCTGGTCTTTTTTGTATTGGCTTTATGCGAAAAAAAAAAAAATCTTTTTTGTACATTGACAAGAAGAATATATTAAAGTTCTTTATTTGGGAAGGGGTGTACAAAAGAACTTACTAAACGCCTTAAAATTTATTCTAGGTGGGGTATACAAAACAACTTATAAAACTCCTAAAAATTCAATTACATGCATTTTTGTTACTTTTTTTGCGAGTCGGATAAAACTTTTGGGGAAATTCAAACCTATTAACAACCCCCTTACCCCCGGATACGGCCTTGATTGACAGACTTGAGTATTCTGGCCTGCCCAATGGTAATTAGATTGTATACACCATTAGGTGAACTAGCCAGCAGCCACCTATTGTTCATAGCTTAGACATGACGTATGAATAAGCCAATGGAATTAAAGTAACACTTTTTTAACTCTCTTTTATTGTCTCTTTTCCATGACCAGTAAGCAGGCCCGTGTCGACAGGGAGACGCTAAGGGGTTAAACCCCCTTGAAATGTTTGTCCAAATCGTGAAAACGTAGCAAAAATATATATAAACCAATTTTTGATGCGTCTTTAAAAAAATTTGTAATCACCTTCCCGAAAAAATTCTTCCGTAACCCTCCCCCCCCTTCAAAGAACAATTCTTGATACGTCCCTGCCAGTAAGTAGTAATATAAAAAACCTAAGTAAATCATGTTAAGTACAAAAAAAATATCTCACTAACACAAATAAAAAAAAGTGGGTAACAGGAACAATTAAGCCACTTTACATCTTCGCTCTTCTTTCTAGAGCATGGCAAAAAAACCAGCAATGACTATTCGCTTGCAGAATATTCTTCTATTTTTCTATTATAAGCTGTTTGTTAATTATAGAGCTGTGATTGCGTCTAGCCATAAATATGAATAATTTCCACATTAATCCTGTGACTGGTCATTAACTCCCTCTTGAATTATCGGCCATTTCCGAATCATGACTCAAGAGAAACTGTCAGTCACAGAGCTGTCTACTTCGTGATGAATGCATCATAATGATACCAGTGGGGGTTATACATTTCCCACTGACGTGACTTAGGGAGGACGGGTTGGAAATCGTAAATCCAACTCGGTGCCGGATCTGATATGACTGATAGATTACTATGTGAGGGAGTCGTCCACATTTAGAATGACGGCTCACAATAAATCGTGTTTGAATACCTAAATAACAATAAATTAAAGTCACTGTTAAATCGAGAGACATCTGTCATTTGCATATGTCACTCGGACATGGGAAATAAAGCGACCTCTTTTGATAAGCAACTTAGCGGCTATTATTCAAGTGAATCTGCAAATTCAAAACTATCAAGTGCAATTTTTTCTTACATAAATTATTTGACGTGACGTAGCCAATTTGATTTCGTTATAAGGGTTTACTTGTTGTGGTATAAGTATAAAATACTGCCTGTCCTATGACAATATATTTGGTGCATAACCAAATATATTTCACGTATTGCAAGACTACATATTTCTAATGGCAAAGTCAAAAATAAAACAAATACTACATAATCGCTGTAACCAAAACTGTAACCTTGGGGGTGGGGGTACACAAAACTGTATTGGGTACTTGTGCCTTATTCAGAAAACACTCAATAAGTGAAGGTGCGCTGGATTCGGGATCCTGTGTCTGAGAGGACGTGGGTTCGAATCCTGGTGTACCCAATTCTTCAGTTTGGGACGGGGGTCAGTGGCGTGATCCTGTAAGCTTAGCCAGAGTCGACCCAGCTCTAAATGGGTACTTGGAGAAATCTGGGGAAGGTAAACAGGAAGGGTGTGCGAAAGCACAGGTTGGCTGGCCCCCAACCCCCCATTGCACTTCCTGGCTGAAGGTCCAAGAAACGGAGATCAGCACCGCCGGTACGGACTGTAAAATCTAAATGCCGCATCCTTTACCTTTTTTTTTACCTTTACCAATAAGTGAAGTAAGGTTCTTCCGCGAAACAAACTACGAAGCAGGTACATTTTATGAGAAAAAACGGTTTCATAGCCACAAAGACAAAACTGAATTTAGTTTGCTACGCATTTTGATAGAAGATAGTGTCTGAATATGGATTTTGAAATGAAGATTTAGGATTTGCCAAAGACTAAAAAAGAGGCAATTATATTTTTCCAGGATAAGGGGTTGTTGCCCACAACAAAACAGCGCGTCAATGGACACAACATGACTTTATACTCTTACGAGACGGAACATTTATGTTCCTTCTGCTCTTATGTTTAGCCTAACCTAACCAAAATACAAATAAAAAGGAACAAGAGCTAAGAGCTCATATGGCACTTGTGACGAGGTAAGAAGAGCTAAGAGCCAAGAGATAATATGGTATGAGCTCTAACAAAATTCTATGAATCAATAGATTGATTTAAAAGGAAAATAAGAGGCTTAATGCCGGTCAGGATTTAAAATAAGAGCCCTGAGCCACGATGTCCTTCTAAATATGAAAATTCATTAAGATCCGATCACCCACTCGTAAGTTATAAATACCTAATTTTTTCAAATTTTTCCTCTCCCTTTAGCCCCCCAGATGGTCGAATCTGGGAAAACGCCTTTATCAAGTCAATTTTCGCAGCTCCCTGACACGCCTACCAATTTTCATCGTCCTAGCACGTCCAGAAGCACCAAACTCGTCAAATCGCTGAATCCTTCCCCCCAGCTCCCCCAAAGAGAGCGAATCCAATACGGTTCTGTCAATCACGTATCAAGGACATTTGCTTATTCTATCCAACAAACTTCATCCAGATTCCTCCACTCCAAGTGTTTTCCAAGATTTCCCCCTCCAGCCCCCCAATGTCAAAAGATCTGGTCGGGATTTGAAATAAGAGCTCTGAGACATTAATTCCTTCTAAATATCAAATTTCATTAAGATCCGATCACCTATTCGTAAGATAAAAATACCCCAATTTTCACGTTTTCCAAGAATTTCGGTTTCCCCCTCCAACTCCCCCCAATGTCACAGGATCTGGTTGGAATTTAAAATTAGAGCTTTAAAGCACAAGATCCTTCTAAATATCAAATTTCAATAAGATCTGGTCACCCTTTCGTAAGTTACAAATACCTCGATTTTTAAAATTACCCCCCCCTGACTCCACCAACGAGAGCAGATCCGGTCCGGTTATGTCAGTCACGTATCTTAGACAGGTTTTATTCTTCCCATCTAGTTTCATCCTGATCTCACCGCTTTAAGTATTTTCTAAGGTTTCCAGTCCCCCCCCCCCCAATTACGCTGGATCCGGTTGAGATTTAAAATGAGAGATCTGAGTTACGAGGTCCTTCTAAATATAAAGCTTCATGAAGATTAAATCACTCCTTCGTAAGTTAAAAATACGTCATTTTTTCTAATTTTCAGAATTAGCCCCCCCCCCCAATAGAGCGGATCCGTTCCAATTATGTAAATCACGTATCTAAGACTTCTGCTTATTTTCCCCACCAAGTTTCATCCCGATCCCTCCAATCTAAGCGTTTTCCATGATTTTAGGTTCCCCCACCCTAAACTCCCCCCAATGTCACCAGATCCGGTTGGGATTTAAAATAAGAGCTTTGAGACATGATATCCTTCTAAAAATCAAATTTCATTGAGATCCGATCACCCGTTCGTAAGTTAAAAATACCTCGTTTTTTCTAATTTTTCAGAATCACCCCCCCCCCCCAACTACCCCAAAGAGAGCGGATCCGTTCCGGTTATGTCAATCATTTATCCAGGACTTGTGCTTGTTTTTCCCACCAAGTTTCATCCCGATCACTCCACTCTAAGTGTTTTCCAAGATTTTAGGTTTCACCTCCCAACCCCCGCCCCCCCCCCCCAATGTCACCAGATCCGGTCGGGATTTAAAATGACAGCTCTGAGACATGACATCCTTCCAAACATCAAATTTCATTAAGATCTGATCAACCGTACATAAGTTAAAAATACTTCTATTTTTCTATTTTTTCCGAATTAACGGGCTCCCCCCCCCCCAGATGGTCAAATTGGGAAAACGACTATTTCTAATTTAATCAGGTCCGGTCCTTGATACGCCTGCCAAATTTCATCGTCCTAGCTTACTTGGAAGTGCCTAAAGTAGCAAAACCGGGACCGACAGACAGACCGACAGAATTTGCGATTGCTATGTCACTTGGTTATTACCAAGTGCCATAAAAAGCGAAGAAGTCTGCGACAATCTTTCGAGTAGAAGAGGGGATAAAGGTTTAAACAAATTTGATGGCCATAGTGTATTATTTTGATCCCAATTGCAGGATTTTACTAGTTTTATTAGGATTGTTCGAGGGGGATGAAGAACCACCAAGTTTGGACCCTCTCCTTTACTAGTACCCATATTAAGTATTAATATATGCCTTCTTTGTTGAATTCAAATACATTGACCAGGGCAACATCCAACGGGGGGATACTGGATTCGAATCCCCCCGACATTTTTGTCCAACTCACTGAAAAGTAACAAAATTCTTATAAGAAGTTTCTAAAAGGCTTTGTAAAGTTAGTCTGCATCCCCTTCTGACCCCCTACCCCCCCGGACATGACCTTGATATAGCCTCATAAATCCAGCCTGTACTATATAGTCAAATTATGTCTTTAAAATGCCAAGGACGTCAAATCTAAAATATTTTTTGTCCCATGGGTCCATCTTAGGTCTATTCATTACATACATATTATGTCTGTTTTCCAAGATCTTTATGGTTGTCCGAAATTATACAGTTTTTTACGGCAACGCCCCATTGTAATCAGTGTTGTGACTTTCCTTTTCATGCAAGGAAGTTCAAGTATTAAAAATCTGTCGATTCCCGAGGACAACTAAACTTCAAATTAAAGCTTAAACCTTCTGAAGCTGTTTAGATCATGTGTTTTTAGCTTATTTTTGGCTAATTAATCATTCCCAAATCTTGTTTTTAAATATCCCACTCGTTACTGCCCTATTGATTTTTGATTGAAAATCGAATTCCGATTTTTAAGATTTAATGGTAGGGGGTTGAGCTTTGCTCGATATAAAGAAAGGCAATGCTCTGGATTTCTTTAAAAGCAACAATTCTGTTTTATTTTATTTGGTAAACCCTTTTGCAAAAAAAGGCTATTCTACATTATTAACAATCAAATTAAATTGTGATGTGCCTTTACAAGTATTTAGCACAAAAACTCATCATCAGCAAAATTTCTCATTGCTTTTATGTATTTCTGATATCATTCATATGGAAACAGTTTTTACAAAATTCAAGCCCTAAACAAATTTTCTCAAAATCGTTGCATATCTAGATCGTTTGGTAGTATTGGAAAATGACTTTATTTTAATGGTACCATTGGTAGAATTTTGTATAAATAAACAGAGAAATAGAACCGGGAGCCCGGTGGCTACGCCGTTTACCCCCGGCACGGCTACATGACAGACTTTTATATATTTATTCTCATTATCGTTTGCCCTGTAACCGTAGACGGTGGGATCCTCTTCTTGATGTCATGGCGTCATCATAGGTTCGATACAACCACCCTAGGAAAGATACAAATTCTCCCTTAAATTTTTGTGACCTATCTAGATCGTTTTGTGGCCAGAAATGTCAATATAGTTCTAAGAAAAAAAAAAAACTATGAAGCCGATTTCGAGACCGGGCCACGGCACTTGGCACGGGGCAGGCTTGTATATATTTGTTCTCGTTGTAAGTAGTAACCTCCAAATGAACTAACTTTGTTTTCTACTCTTTTCTCGGAAAAATGGAGTGCTTCACAGGGAATACACATAACGTTGAAGGGTCCAAATGAATTGTCACTTTCACTTTTGACACGTTCTTACTCTCACTGTAACTGCTGTGTATCTTCTAACCGCATATCGCTGTGGCATATCTTTAAACTGCACATTTCTTGGTTCTTCACTTTCATTTTTAATTCATTCTACTTTTCGTTGTTGCATGTCTTGTAATCCCGTATCTCTTTGTTAATCACTTTTATTTTTGACTCCTTTTAATTCTTGCTGCCGGTTATTTTCTAACCAGATATTTTTTGTTTATCATTACTTCGTACATTTTTGCGATACACTTTACCTTAGCTGCTTGTTCTTGCCACATTCGATGGTCTAGGTTGTTCATTTGTCCTCCAGGCATTATTAAACTGCTTAAAACGATTTTTGTAAATATGTTCATTACATTTGTTATTTTATGTTCCTTTACTGATGTTCCTTTTTTAAAGTTTCATGTTTCATAGATATGAAAACGATACAATCACTCCAGAGAGGGGGGGAGGGAATTTAATTTACTCTATTGAAATGCGCCCATAAATACATCACTCAAATGATTTTTTTTTTTCGAAATTAAAGCTCTCAAAGAATTTTCTCAAACTCACGGTCTATGTAGATGGTTTTTGTAAGTGAAAAAAGCCAAGGTTGGCAATTTTCCGAAAACTCTTGAAATGTGCTAATAAATGCGATGTCACTCATGGGATTTTTTTCAAAATCTAAATTTCTCTTTATGAATTTTCTCAAGCTCGTGACCTATATAGATCGATTTTTAGGCCAGAAAGTCCCAAAATACTAATTTTCAAAAAAAAAATGTGAAAACATTTTCGAGGAAAAATACACACATAAATAAATATACAATAATTGCTCATTTCCAAAACTGCTAATTTTCCGAAACAAAAAAATAAATAAAATGTGGAACTATTTTCGAGGAAAAATACACACACAAATAAATATACAATAATTGCTCATTTAAAGAGATAAGATACGTAGCCTATACAGAGCTATTGTCCATTTAATAGAATATGGTTGCGTAAATTTTCACTTTACAAATTCAGAGACTCAGATTTCATTTGCATTGTCTTTGGTACTTCAACTGTTTAAAATCACACTGACTTACATAGCCAGTTCACTTTAGTCTCAAATTTTTCATTTTAAAATTGTAATTGAAAAAAGTGCTAATATTTCATTTTCATTATTCCCAGAAGCTGAAGTAAGTGACACCTATAATAAGGCAATCAAGATTACAAACCTCATGAATTAAACATTAATCATAGAACTGATGACGTGCCGCAATCATGGCTGACTTTTTAATATCAAGATTTCCTGCTCATTTTGTCTCACATATTTTTATTTGAAATTGCAACTGACACTTACTAAAAATCACTTTTGTTGCGGTTACATTGAATTACGTTACCTATTTACGGAAAATATGACTCTTATAAGATTTATAATATCTTTATAACAAACATTTCACCAATGAAAGGGAGTTAGATGAATGTGTTTTGACTTATAGTCATTGAATAGTGTCTTAACCTACATTAATTAACCTACATTAATCTGATATATTTCTTGCCAGAAAATAGTGAGTAAAGAGTGACGTTAAAAAATGAGTTAAGAATGAGTAAGAGTGAGTAAAGAGTGACCATCGGCCATAATAAGTTAAAGGAAAAACTCCTTGAAGAATAAGGACTACTTAAATAATACAAGATAATTAAATTATACAAGAATAAGGACTACAATAATATAATACTTAATATATAAGGCATATACGTAAGTAAATCAGAGGGGGAGGGGCAATAATTCCATAATTAGATTCATTTGATAATTTGAATAAGAAGTACCGATAAATTTAGGAAAACACTGATTTTGTTTTCAGCGCGGTCCAAGTCCTCTTCCACTGTGTGCCTCCCTGAGTGTACCTCCCTGTGTACTCCTCAACAGAATTTTGTGTTAATCCAACTTCAACAAACTAAATAACAATAAAAGCAAAACTATTTTAGGCCTGAAGGTTTGGGTCTTCTATTTGACTTCTAAAGAAATCAAAGTTTCGTATTTTTTGCAGGATAATGACTGGTATGTTTTTTTTTTCTTTATTTGGAAGGAGGTTGGGTCCCTTAAGGATTTTTGTATTAAATCGATTTTGTTTGAAAATCAGTAAGGGGTTCATCCATATGAAAATTTTGACCTGAAGTATCCATAAGAAATAATAGGGACTTCATCTTAAACACATGTCAAAAGTCTGCCAGGTAAATATTTCGAAAAATTACAAAGACATTGAGATTATTTAAAAGCATTAATAAAACATTTTAATTTTAAGCATAGATTACCATGTGGGGATACATTTCTACTAAAATATATAATCAGTCTGTAAAAAAGGAATGATTTTCATGCTCGATAATTTAAAAGGAATGATTATTCTACCGTCCTCAAGGGGAGACCGTCTTCAAGGGGAGAAGGGAGAGGTGGAGCTGAGCCTCAAAATGTTCATTTTGATTAAACATTGTTTTTAATTGAAGGTCACTTAGGTTGAAAGTGGGATGGGGTTTCCACATTCTAAGTTTTTACACTCTATGATTAGTAGATCTGGCCTTTGTCCTTTGCATATGGGCCATCGCTATGTACATGGTTCATCACATCGGACCACAGACCTTTGTATATGAACCTTTGGCCCTTCGCTTGGATCAAGTGGGACAATAGTCATTTGGCTCCTTATTAATGAGAACATGGAATTAAAACATCGTCTTCCTTTAATATTCTTGCAAGGTCGTTTCCGGAATTTCTTAGGCATGAGGTAAGGTTTTTTGGGGGAGGGGATATAAAAAACGCATCAAAATTTGTATTTATTGAAGTTTTTACAAGTCGAAAAATCATCTAGGGGGAGGGCTCAAACCCGTTACTCCCCCTGGATACCGCCTTGATTCTCGCTCACTACGATTCGCATTACAGGTCTTTAGCACTTGCATTCCTTGAATTAGGCCTCCCTTATATACATTGAGATATTCTTAAATGGAATTTCAGCCGGTGTCTTCTCAATTCTAGGGATTGTCAATAAGACACCGATAGACATCTGGGCCCCCTGTCATGCCCTCCCCCGGTACCCACTATGGTAAAATATAAGAAAAACTTCACTGGGAACTTAAAAAAACACTTGACATATTTCCTTTCAAAAAGTGTTTTTAAATTTTTGTTTACTAAAGGCCGTGGTTCGCTCTTTACTAGGTATAGTTGCTGCTGCAACCATGATCCGTGTATTCTTTATACTGGTATTCTTTTCATTTTTTATTTTTCTTTTTTGACTTAATTTTACTCAATTACATGCATTCTAAACAGCGGACAAAAATGAACTAGGGTTTCGAATAATCTTAATTTTTGAGCTTATAAAAAAAAGGATAGTATTCGACTTTACAGTCCCTAAAGGCGGTGCTGATCAACGTTTCATGGCCCTTTAGCCAGGAGGTTTAATAGGAGGGGGATGGAGGCCAGCCAGATATCTGTTTGATCCCTCCCCCTAATGTTGAAAGTATGACAGTTCAAAATAGGGATGAAACCTTTTAATCGACAGTGAACAAATATAAATTTTTTAACTGGATATTTCGAACACCTATGTGCAGTGTTCATCAAGTAAAATTCTAGTTAATTGACTTCTTGCTATCTCAGAAAGGGTTTAGGTTAGGAAAATGAAACTTTCAGGGATGAATCCTCAGACTAAAGTATGTCCCGGGAAGGTATTTTGAAGCAACTACCTCCACTCCTTCTCTCTTTGGAGGGCCCTGACCTTTGGTGACCTTTAAGAATATGTGTGTTATAAAAGTGAAACCTTGCAAAATAGATCTTCTGCTTAATTGAAGTACAACAGAACTATTTTCAGCTTCATAACTTTGCTCAATTCCATTTTATAAGGTTTTAAGATATGCAAATACATTTCCTAAATTTTGAAAAATAAATTGATATGGCTCAAAATTCTACTCAAATAACAGGAATTGCATTTTCAGAACTAAAGGAAGAGAAAAGCTACTAGTAACTGAAAATCAAGATAAGATGTTGTTTTGTCAAAATTTCAATAGGTATATAGGTATTCAACAGGTACCTGTCATGTAGACAAATTTCCGGGCTCTCTAGAGGGAGAAGGAGTGGAGATGGTTACTTTGAAATACCTTCCCGGGACATAATTTAGCCTGTAGACCCATGCCTGAAAGTTTCATTTTCCTAACCTAAACCCTTTCCGAGATAGCAAGAAGTTACGACTAGAATTTTATCTTCATCATCATCAGTAAAACTTTTCGTACCTGCAACGATTGGTCGTAATGGCAGATTTGGCTTATGTATCTTTGGAAGTCCATATAATTTAGGGCACAAAGAACTTCTTGGTAAGCATTTGTAGTAAAGTTGAGGTGTTATCTTCCCTTCTTCCTTCAAACTCTTTAACACGTTCTTAAACTTTAACAATTTTACTATCTGTATAAATTACATAAGTATTATAATAGTATACTTATTTTAATTTTTAATTATAATAGTAAATGATAGTATACTTATTATAATAGCAATACAAGTATTATAAAATACTATTTTATATCTGTTCACTGTCAATTAAAAGGTTTCATCCCTATTTTAACTGCTATACTTTTGTTGTGCAAAGGCAATGTGGTCTTCGAAGTTGTCTTCCTCCTAATGTTCCCAAACAGATTCAGCAAAGTCCCTTAAGCTGCTAAGTTATACGTTTGTTCATACTTAAGATATTGAAATGCGTCTTTATGATAACCTGAATATACATGGTGTGTTTGTTTTATTTACTTCAAAAACCCCTTCGTTATTTCCTTGAATTTTCAAATTATTACCGTAGGCTGCTCCTGAGATATTGAAGATGCACCTCTTTGACAACCCAAATGCATAGAGCTCTTTCCCTAAAGGTCTAACTTAACATCTTAGCTGCTGATGAATTATTGCAGATATGCCATCTGGACAACCTTGATGCACTCGATGTCTTTTGATTTAATTCAAAATTTTCTACTTATCGCTGAAAGTACCAACTCAATAGCCTTAGCCGTTTCTGACATATTGCAAATACGTGTTTTTGACAGCCTTGATTTAAATAATGTTTTTTTTTATTTTGTTCAACATCCTCCCCGCCACTGTCTGAAAGTTTCAACTTAATACCAGGAGGAATTCCAAAGGTGTGGCAAATATGCCCTTTCGATAACCTTGATACACGTCTTGTCTTAGGATTTAGTTAAAAAATCCCCTTAAACAGTCCCTGAAAGTTTCAAACGTAGCATCCTTAGGTGTTCTTGCGATGTTGCAGATACAACCTTATGGCAACCTGGAAAAACATTGTATGTTCCGATTTACCTCAACATACACTGAAACCTTCAACTTAATACATCTAGCCGTTTCTGAAATATTGACGCTCTTTGACCACTTGGATACATTTGAAGTCTTTTATTTCAGTTCAATATCCCCCAACTTTCCATAAAATTTTTAATCTAAGATTGTAGACCTTCTTAATGTAATGTCAATAAATCCTTTTGACAACTTCAATGCACATAGGGTTTTTTGGTTTTGTTCAACATTTCATAAAAGTTTCAATTTGACACACTTAGGTGTTTGTGAGATATTGCAAATATGTCCTTTTGTTAACAAGGATGCATGCAGTAGGTTTTTATTCAGTTTAACATCCTCCTCAAAATTCACTGAAATTTTCAACTTAATATCCCTAGTTATTGCTTAGATCTTACAGGTATGCCCCTTGGACAGGCTGGCTGCAATTAATATCTTTCGATTTAGTTTAAGCTTCTCCTCAACGCGGTTTGAAAGTGTTATCTTAACACTCTTAGCCACTTCTGATAATACCTTCTTGTATAGCTTAATATACCCTAAAACTTTCAAGTTTTTGTATTTAGTTGCTCCTTAAGTATTGCAGGTGCTCCTTTTGACAACCTGGATGCACACATTCTTTTAATTTAGTTTAAGATCCCAAGAACATTCCCAAGAAGCTCCAACGTATCATCCATATTGTTTCCAAAGCTATTATACATATCCTTTTTCGACAATATGGAGACACATAGGCATAGTACTTTGGATTTAGTTTTACATCCCTCTCAATAATCCCTGAAAGTTTGAAATTAATACCCTTGGCTGTTCTTGAGGTATTGCATGTGTGGCATTTCGGCATCCTGGATAGGATGAAAGTGTTTTGAGTCAGTTCAATATCCCCCTCAATGCTCCCGAAAATTTCAACTTATAACCCTTGCCGATCCTGAGACATTGCATTTATTCTCTTTCGACAACCTGGATGCACATAGTGTCCTGGATGCACTGGATGCACATAGTTGGTTAGGTTCAACAAGCCCTGAAAGTTTCTACTTAATACCCTTTGCTGTTCCTTAGATATCATATATTCACCGTTTAAACAAAAATAGGATGCATAGAGCGTCTTTTAAACCAATTCAGTATCCCCCTTAACGGGATACTGAAAGGGGGATGCTCCAAAAACTACAACTTTCAGTTGCAAAGTTTCAAAAAACATTTTGTTTTTTTAATTAATTTTACAACCATTCATCATTCGCAGAAAGTTTCAACTTAATACCTTCAGCCGTTCCTGAGATATTGTTTATACTCCCTCCATACATTCTGGATGAACATATTGTGTTTTGATCAGTTTTGCAACCCCTTTATATGCCTTGAAATTTTTCAACTGAATACCCTTAGCAATTCCTGAAGTACTGCAGATTACGATCTTTTGACAACCTGCATGCATAGTGTCTTTTGATTTAGCTCAAAATTCACCTCAAAGTTTCACCTGAATTTCCTTAACTTTTTTTTTGACCGGGAAGACCCAACATCCCTCTTTCCATATTCGTTCTTAACTACGTTGTGGCAAATGCTACAGTCCAGCAATGATTTTGGTCCGTTTCAAGTTTTCATGTCGCTCCTTAAATTTATTTGGAAAAAACTTATTTTATTTCATCGATTTAAAAGAAGAATTCCCTATTATTTTCCCTCTAGGCTATGTAATTTTTCCTCACTATGTTCGTTTTTCAAAGCAATGGGACAGGGCTAGATTTAATGCCTTGCTTGAAAATCAATAAATTTGTTTTTTTGGGGGGGGGGAGTAAATATTTAATGTTAGTAGCTTCTAGAGAAAAATCACATTTTTTAAGGCGAAGCTAGTTGACTTATAAACTACATCTAATCAAATAGTAAGCTAGTTGATTTAGCTTCTTGGCTTCCATAAGATACTGTTTTGGTTTCTGAAAGGGAAGTAGGCTTCAAGCTTGCAAGAGGTTTTACAGATGGGGAGAGGCTCGGTTGAATTTTGTTGACAAGATAATTATCCTAGTTTCCTTAATATTATAAGGTTTCTATATAGATTTCTTATAAGATTTCATTTCTTTTTTTTTTTAGTTTGAATCTAAACACTTTAATCTAAAAGGAATTGTTTAAAAAAGAATAGTTGATTTTTTAGACGTGGTAAAATTTATACGAAAGTTTTTTTTTATTCTTTACTGAAAACTTGATAATCTTTACAGTCCTCTCCTTGCAGTATAATTTGTTACATTTACATTTTGTTGACACTTAGAATCGATTTATTTCAACACACATTCTGCAGATGGGGTTAGTAATTATTTACCTTTACAATCTACCTAGCTAGTATCTATCTACTTATCTATGCAATTTATGATAAATTTATAATCTGAATAATAAAATAATAGTTTATGGTAATTTACATATTTATAATAATGAATATACAAGATGTCTAATAAATTATAATAATTTTATTTGTTTATCTACCTACCTACTATCTATCTATCTTTATCTACAAACTATTTTCTACCTTTACTAAAGAACCGCCATGACAAATAAAGGTAAGAAAATAATAATCTATTGAAAAAAAGGAAAATTCATAGAACGACCAAAATTCTTGGTAAAAAAAATACATGCCAGTCTAAGAAAACCATTAAAGCAAAAATAAATCAATGACTGTGGCAATGCTAATGGAAGGCATAGAATGCAATATAATTCAAGTTTGCATAGTCAATTTGTGTTTCCGATGACCAGGAAAATATGCTTAGAATTAGGACGGGGTTACTTGAAAGATGGCATTGAACATTTGTTTTAAAGCATATACTATATGTAAATGAAAGTATTGGAGAAGCCCAGTCAGTCAATAGCTAATTTGTAATATTCAGGTACAAACTAAAACACTCAAAATTTACCAATAAGTTGAGTTGGTTGTACTCAAAAATGCGTTCATTAAATTTTTTTGGTACTCTTCCTTCAAGTAAAACACACGGAGTGTATCAACTAGCTACGTTTGTTGTACTCAAAAGTACTTTTAAAAACATTTTCTTATTCGGTCAGTACCTAAATCCCTCGTAATTTACCAGCTAGCTGATTTTGTTCTTCTCAAAAGTGCTGTAATTAAATTTCTGGTACTAAGCCTGCAACTAAAATACACCTTATAAATCAACTAGCTGAGCTAGTTGTACTCAAAAGTGCTTTTTATTGAATATTTGATAGTCAGTCAGCAACTAAAACACTCGGAATATGCCAACTCGCTGTGTTGCTGTAGTCAAAAGTACTTTTATTAAGTTTTTTGATTCTCAGTCAGAAACTAAGACATTGGGATGTTACCAAATAGCTGAACTTGTACTAAAAAGTATTTTTATTAAATCTTTTGGTGCTCAGCCTGCAAGTAAAACACCCGGAATTCATCAACTAGCTGATTTTTTTGTGCTCAAAAGTGCTTTCATTAAATTTTATGGTGCTCAGCCAGCAACAAATTTCGGAATATACCAACTAGCGGAGTTTGTTGTATTCTAAAGTGCTTTAATTAAATTTTTGCTACACACTCAACATCTAAAATACTTTTCCAGCTAGCTGAGTTTGCTGTACTTAAAGCGCTTTCATTAAATTTTTTGATACTCAGTCGGTATCAAAAACACTTAAAATTTAGCAACTAACTTAATTTATTGTAGTCAAAAGTGCTTTCATTAAAATTTTTCTTACTCAGTCAGAAACTAAAACACCCGGAATTTGCCATCTAGCCGTGTTTGCCATACTAAAAAGTGATCCTACTAAATTTGTTATACCCAGTTGGTAACTAAAACACTTTGTATTTGCCAAATAGCTCACTTTAACTTTATTCAAAAGTGCTTGTATGAAATTTTTGGCACCCAGCCAGTAAGTAAAATACACGGATTTTATCCGTTGAGTTTGTTGTGCTCAAAAGTGGTTTCGTTACATTTTCGTTACTCAGTCAGCAATTAGAAGACTCGGATTATACCAGCTAACTGATTTTGCTGTACTCAAAAGTGCCTTTACTATTTTATTTATTGCCAGTTGGAAACGAAAACAAACGGAATTTATCAATTAGATTAGATTGTTCTACTCAAAAGTGCTTTTATTAAGTTTTGGTACTCAGTCAGCAAGTAAAACACACAGAATTTATCGAATAGTTGAGTTTGCTGTACTCAAAAGTGCTTTTATTAGATTTCTGTTACTCAATCAGTAACAAAAACACTCGGAATATACCAACTATCTGGGTTTGTTGTACTCAAAAGTGACTTTAATTTAGTTTTTGATACCTAGTCAGTAACTAAAACATTCAGAATTTACCAGCTAGCTCATATTGTTGTACTCAAAAGTACTTTTAATAGGTTTTTGGTACTCTACCAGCAAGTATAACACATGGAATGGATCAACTAGCTGAGTTTGTAGTACTCAAAAGTGCTTTCATCAATTTTTTGTTTCTCAGTCAGCAGCTAAAACACTCGGATATACTGACAAGCTTAATTTGGAGTACTCAAAAGTGCTTTTATTGAATTTTTTTATACTCAGCCAGTAGCTAAAAGACTCAGAATTTACCAACTAGACGAGTTTTTTGCACTCGAAGTGGTTTCATTAATTTTTTTTATTCAGTCAGCAACTGAAACGAACAGAAGTTACCAACTAGCTGAGTTTCTTGTACTCAAAACTACTTTAACTAAATATTTTATATACAGTCGGTAACTGAGACATTCGGAATTTAGCATTTTTTGTCATTGTCAAAAATCCATTTGTTAAATTTATGGTTCTCGGCCTACTGAAAACACATAGAATTTATCAACTAGCTGACTTCGTTAGAATCAAAAGTATTTTCATTAACTTTTTGATACTTAGTCATCAACTAAAACATTCGGAATTTATCAACTGAGTTTATTGTACTCAAAAGTGCTTTTATTAATTTTTGATGATTAGTCAGTACCTGAGACACTAGAAACTTACCTACTAGCTCGGTTTGTTGTATGCAAAAGTGCTTTTACTCAATGACTTCCCAGGGTGCATTCCTTGGATCAACCTTTATTCTAGCATGTATCATCATACATTTCCTTAAAGGCGGCCAGTAGCAAGACGATTGATTTAATTTTAACATTTTTACCGATTTAACAACCTATTGTCCTATGGCCCCCTTCCAAAAAATATTCACTCGATAAAACTATTTTCTAATAGCTTCTCAAATTTATCTAGAAACCATATCAAATTGTCTGTGGCAACCTCAATAACAGTATATTGGGTCCAATTCTAATATGAACTTTTTACAATATCATTTTAAGATATGAAAAATAAGATTTGAAAAAATTTTCAAGTCCAAAAACAACTAAAAGAAACGTCACTTTAAACATTATTTTTCTAATAGGAAAAATCACGATTAACAGATCTATATAATCTTCATTTTGTATTTCGAAAATATCACAAGTGAATTTCTTTAATTGAAAGTATATTTAATGTCACTTTAAGACATGAAAAAAATTCCAAGTCCCGATAGAAGTTGAAAAAGTTCCTAAGTTAATTTTTTTTCATAGTTAAAAAAAATGATTCTAAGCTCAAAAAACAGGGGGAGCAAAAAGTTGGGTGAGGAGGATTGGGCGGCCCTTGGAGTTGGTACATGGATGACCATTAGGTCCCTCTAAGAATTACTATAGCAATTGATTCACTAGGGACTTAAGTTCGTCGGTTTACTTTACCAAAGCGTGTGTCATAAGAAAAAAAAGGATAGCAGATTTGTTGCTTTGTGATTCATTAAAATTCGATTCATATTATAAAATGCGTTTAAATTTCCACTTTATAGTCACTCATCGTTGGAAGACTTTCAAAATATAAACCGGTTTCATTCAACCAGAATACAAATTTATTCATTGAGTTTTAAGATGAAATATTTATTTCAAAAAGATCTCTATCACAAGCCCTTAAAGGGCCAAATTCGAACTTCGAAGTCGAAAAAAAACATGGTTGCACTAACAATGCACAAAACAACAACCAAAAATAAAAATCATAATGAATAATCAATTATGAGTCAATATATAAACTGTAATAAGCTAGTTAAAAGGTTAAAAAAAGTTGTCAGGGGATTCTTGACTTTTATGCATGTTCCGTCTGTAATATGCTAATAAGATGTTCCGTTTGCAATACGCTAATGGGGTTTAAGGTATACGAAATGAGGTTTAGGATATAATCTGTAGAGCCTTCCCCAGCTACAGTCATACTACTGTTGTCTTAAAACTTTAAAGAGAGCTCATTCGATTGGAAATTGAAAGTTATAGTGCCCTTTTTAAAAGCCAAAAGTAACTTTAATGCAACCAGTGACACTACCGCGCCCATTAAGTCCCCAAACACGTCCAACCAAAATTTTGGAATAGTAATTTTGTTCAGTATAGCTGAAAGGTCCAATAACTATGGTTTTGAGGATGTCAACCACCAACAGGTTTTTGGGGCAAGGGATGTAACATATGCAATTCACCCATTGTTTAGAGTTTGTATCTGGTACTGGGAAAGGGGGACATGTTTGATCTTTTGTGTCCAAATAACAAGAGCATTCAGGTGAAGCTTCTAGAAAATATTTAGGTGATTTTTAACTAAATCAAAACTCGTCATGTGCATACAGGTTGTCAAAAGGGTGTAACTCAGGAATACCATGGGTATGAAGTAGCAAATTTCATGAAATGATGAGAGGGAGGATCAATCAACCAAAAAGCAATATTTGCACGCCATTCCTCCTACTACTGCTACTTCTAATACTACTACTACTGCTACTACTACTACTACTCCCACTATTATTCCTATTATTACTGCTACTATAAATATTGCTTCTAAGCGAATACTACTAAGCCTGAGGATATTGAGGTAAACATTAATAGAAATTTTGAAAGAAAAATTGGAATAGATGAAAGCAAACTACATACATACAAAATGTCAAAAAAGTGTATCAGAAATGCTTAAGGAACGGGCTACCTTTTCAAGCTGAAACTATTAGGGCATCATAAGGGGGATGTTCAGCTAACAAAAGGAAAAAAAAGTACTTCCTACTACTGCTATTAGTACTGCAACTACTACTGTTACTACTACTGCTAACACAACGCTATTACCACTGTTTCTGTGTGCCTACTGCTGCTACTAATACTATTGCTACTACTGTTCCTTCTACTACTAATGCAACGCTGGTACTGTTACTACTATTACTCCTACAACTGTAACTGCTACGATGCTAGTACTACGAAGGGAAGAGTATGAAGCTTAAAATTTAAGTGATGAATATTGAAAAAAAGAACAAACCGTTTGCATGCATGTTATCCAAAGGGTGTATCTCAAGAATACATTTGGGTAATATATTGGAACAATCAGTGAATACTTTCAGGAAAATCACCAAAAGTTAATTGACCAAAACACAAATTGGCACGCTACTACTAACATTACTACAACTACTATTGCTACTACTGCTCTCGCTACTACTTTTATTGCACCTACTACAAAGATTGAGAGTAGATTATTGGGGTGAAAAAGTTCAGGAAATTTTGAGGGGGAAGCTAAACTAAATTAGAACACACTACGAATATAAAGATCGTCAAAAGGCCTTATCAGCAATATAATACCAACGACTCAAGTTGAAACTTCCAGGGTTTGATAAGGGGGATGTACAACTGACCAAAAGGCAATTTGCGTACACTAATGTTACTAGTGCTAGTGCTACTACTATTAGTATTACCAGTAAGCATACTGCTACTACAACTACTTCTAGCACTCCTACTACTACTACTACTATTGTGACTGCTGCTAGAACTAAGGTAAGAGTATGAGGGTAAAACTTTCAGATAATATTCAGGAAGAATTTGAAAAGAATCCAAATACGATGTGTGCGTGCAGGCTTTCAAAAGTGCATATCAGCTATGACTTAAAAACGGCTTGGAGTGCGGAGTTGAAACTTAAAAAGCTTGTTACAGCAGACGTTGAACTAACCAAATAACAATATTTGCATAGTACTAATACTATTTCTACCTAAAATACTGCTACTACTAATACTACTACTACTAATGCTATATCTACTGATACTATTACTACTACCAGTACTACTACTACCACTATTACTACTCCTGCTGCTACTACTACTAATACTAATTAAGATAAGGATATTAAGACGATAATCTCAGGGAATGTTAAGACAGTGTTGAACAAACGGACAATTCGCATAAATTTTGTCAAAAGGACGGATCAGGAATGGCACAGGACATAATTAGGGTATTAAGTTGAGACTATCAGCTTGTGTTCGGTAAAATGTTGAAAAAACAAAAGGTGCTATGTCCTTACTACTATTATTGCTACTGCTACTACAACAACTATTGCGATTACTGAAGCTAAGGGCATTAATGCAAAGCTTTCATGAAATGTTTAGGGGTATGTTGAAACAAAACAAAATAGCATGTATATTGTCAAAGGAATGTACCAGCAATATCTCAGGAAAGGCTTAGGGTATGTTGAAACAAAACAAAATAGCATGTATATTGTCAAAGGAATGTACCAGCAATATCTCAGGAAAGGCTTAGAAGTAATGACGCCATATCAAATTCAAGCAAGCCCACAGGGAGTATACTATTAGAGCTACTACTCCCTCAAGACGTTATTCCGTGCAACTGGGTCTTACGCAATGCTATATCGTACCTGTTGTGGTATAGAAAACCTGTACGTTGCGTAATAAGGTTTGTTTTCCAAGAGATGCAGGTGCCTGCTGCATAATTGAGACTGTTTTCTTCACGATGTAAGTGTTTGTTACGTAATAGGGTTTGTTTGCTTCAGGATGCAGGTACATGTTCCATAATAGGGGTTTGTTTAATTCGATTGTTACGTAATAGAACGTTTTAGAGTCCACTAGTAAAGCGGGGAAGTCCCAGCTCTATGAAAATTAACTGATCATGGTCCGATATTTATAGGTGAAGATGACGTAATCTTCACGTGACTTGTTTTGTCTCCGGTACACCTTTATAATCCAACAAAACAGAATTTTTAGGTCGAAAACACGCGAGTTTTTAAATCTTAGGGTTCATTCACCTCTGTATTGAAAAAGAGTTCAATGAAAATTAGAATCGGTCAGTAATTTCGTTGATTGCGTCATGACTAGCGACCCCTGAAGGTTTTTTTTACTGACCCTTGCGGTTTTTTTTAAACAGTCAAAAAGAAACAAACCCTATTACCTGACATAAACCTACATCTTGAAGAAAAAACACTGTTACGTAACAAAAACTTTCTCCGTTATGTAGCAGACACCTGTGTCCCTTAGAAAACAAATCTATTACTTAGCATACATGTGTCTTACAGTGTTACAGGTGCGCTATAGTATTGTGTAAGACCCAAGTGCGCGTAATTATGTCTTGAGGGACCACTAGCTCCAACAATATACCCCCTATGGGCATGCTTAAATTTTTTATGGCGTTACTACTCTTAGATTATTAAGCTAAAACTTTCTGGTCATGCTGAGGTGGATTTTGAACTAACCTAAGGTCATGTTGTGCATACTGCTAGTATTACTGCAATTACCATAGCTAACAAGGTTAATGGTACGAAGATAAAACTTTCAGGGAATGTTTAGGAGTAGTTTCAGAAAAATCAAAACGAACTATATGCATACAGGTTTTCAAAAAGGCATAAGGTGAAACTTTCAGAGAATATTTACGGGGTTTTTGTAGCTAAATTGAAACTCTCAGTGTTCATTCAAGTTGCCAAAAGAATGTATAGGCAATTGCTGGGGAACAGGCTATAGTATCAAGTTGAACTTTCAGTAAGTGCTGGGAGGAATATTTAACTAAGCAAAAGGCACTCTGCATGATACTACTACTACTGCTATCATTACAACGACTACTACTACTAAGACTAAGGGTAGGAAGGTGAAACTTTCAGGGAATGTGTAGGGGGATGTTTACTAAATCAAAACACCATATATGCATGCATGTTGTCAAAAGGATGTATCAGTAATATCCCAGGAACCGTTTAGGATAAAAAGTTGAAACTTTCAGGGTATGATAAGGTATAACAAAAAGGCACTGTGTGTCTACTTTTACTACTACTGCTACTACTATTACTCCTGCTGCTGCAAAGACTGTACTGCTGCTGCTACTCCTACTATTACCAAATCTTAGAAACGACTTAAAGTATTACGTTGAAATTATTATGGCATGAGGATGGGATGTTGAACTAGACCAAATGACACAATGCGAATACTAATGCTGCTTACTACAAATACTACTGCTACTATCACTAATGCTAGTCCTAATGTCCCTACTATTACTTCTGCTACTACGACACTACTATTGCTAATGCTAAGGGTATTAGCTAAACTCTCAGGTAACGGTGAGGGCGATGTTGAGCTGAATCGGCAAAATTGTACTTCTGGGTTACCAAAGGGGTTTATTATCAATATCCCAGCAACAGCTTAGGGTAAATAATGACAAAGACCACACTGCATTTCTATAATACAAATACAGAAGAGAGAATAATGAGGACTTTTTTCCCAAGACAGTGAACGAACAGAACCAACTTGAATATTTCGGCCCTATATCTAAGGGCCGTCATCAGCAAAGAAAATAATAAACAATAACACACTTACAATAAAAGTTCTCGGTTAAAAATTCATTTTTTAAAATATCCTAGGCATCATTACTTCTTAGCGAAAAGTTTAGCCAAGACTGTGTAATAAAAGCTAACATTTTACAAGGTAAAAAGGTTCATTCATTTCACTAACTGTATTTATTAAAAATTGGAATAATTTCTTTTTGTGATATTTGCCTTCTCTGCAGCTAATCTTGTAGTTCTTTTGGGATTGGGCTTGTTTTTATTCATTCCTATTTTTGTTTTATTTTGAATTAGATTATTTTCTATACTTAATTTTGTGTACATAGGGTTGAGTGTGTATTCACCCAAGTCTCTATTTAGGGATGTAGTATTATTTAAGTTTCGTTTGATTTCAATTGCCTCGCGGACAGTTTGTTTGATTTCTAGGTCATCTCTAATTAGAATTATTTCGTCAAATAGAACATAATAGTTTGGATTTTCAAATATATGATTGCTTAAAGCTGAATCGAAAGATATGGAGTTATTTTTAGATTTTAATGCTTTTTCAGTACTTTCTTTGTGTTGCTGTAATCTTGTTCCTAAATTTTGGTGGGTCCGACCAATGTAATAATTTCCACAACTACATGGTATTTGATACACCCCTCTTGGGCGAGTGACTGGGGTTTTATTCTTACCAGAATTGAGAAGATTCATTATGCTTAAATTACTTGTGAATACAACACGTAAATTGTTTTTTAAACAAACTTTTTTCAGTTTTGAAGTAATTTTCGGAATACAAGGTAGGTAAGTCGTGCTTGTGGGTTTATTTGAATCGTTTACTGGTGTGCGATTTAAGGCTTTAGAAGAATGCATCTTTAATCTTTGAGCAATAACAGTATTTATGAGAGAAATTGGGTACTCATTGTCAAATAGTATGTCTATAATAAAATTTAATTCTTTTTTAATATACGTCTCTGAACAGGCATTAAGTACTCTATCCACAAGAGATATTACCACACCTCTTTTAACCTATGGAAGATGGTTAGATTTGAAGTGAAGGTATCTATTATTATGCGTAGGTTTTCTGTAAACCGTAAAATCAAGTTTATTCACACTACGTATTATCAATGCATCTAAAAAAGGTACTTTTCCATCTGTTTCGGTCTCTAGAGTGAATTGTAGGTTTCTACCGTAAATATTTAAATGTTCTAGAAAACCTTTAAGTTCACTTTCGCCATAATTCCAAACTGAAATTACTTCGTCTATGAAATGTCCCCAAAACACATGATTAAGAAAATACGAATCATGGGCCCAATTTTCAAGATTCTCAACGAAAATATTTGCGAGTAGGCCTGATAGAGGTGCTCCCGAAGGAATATTCTATTTGTCGAAACAATTCTAATTAGCAATGACCTAGGAATCAAACAAACTGTCCGCGAGGCAATCGAAATCAAACGAAACTTAAATAATAATACATCCCTAAATAGAGACTTGGGTGAATACATACTCAACCCTATGTAGAAAATTAAATAAAAAATAATCTAATTCAAAATAAAACAAAATAGGAACCAATAAAAACAAACCCAATCCCAAAAGAACTACAAGATTAGCTGCAGAGAAGGCAAACATCACAATAAGAAATTATTCGAATTTTTAATAAATACAGTTAATGAAATGAATGAACCTTCTTAGCTTGTAAAATGTTAGCTTTTATCACACAGTCTTGGCTGAACTTTTCGTTAAGAAGTAATGATACCTAGGCTATTTTAAAAAATGATTTTTAACCGATAAACTTTTATTGTAAGTGTGTTATTGTTTATTATTTTCTTTGCTGAAGACGGCCCTTAGATATAGGGTCGAAATGTTCAAATAGGTTTTGTTCGTTCACTGTCTTGTGAAAAAAGTCCTCATTATTTTCTCTTCTGTATTTGTGTTAAATAAAAAAAACAAGTTTTTTTTTAACTGAAAGTAAGGAGCAACATTAAAACTTAAAACGAACAGAAATTACCCCGTATATGAAAGGGGCTGTTCCCTCTTCAACGCCCTGCTCTTTACGCTAAAGTTTTTACTGTTTTAAAAATTAGAGTTGAGAGAAAGAGTCAAACTTTAGCGCAAAGAGCAGGGCGTTGAAGAGGGAACAGCCCCTTTTTTCCCGTAGCAAAAAACAGCAAATTTGCAGTCTCCGGTATTCGTCGTCATTACCTCTAGGATTCAAATTGGCCAGAGGGGATAGCCCGCAAATTGGGCTAGGAATAAATCACCGATTTTAATGTTCGCAGGATTCATCCAAAGTAAATGAAAGATTATAAAATGAAAGAAACTTATCTTTCCGTGAGGGCCAAGCCTCACTAATGTATCCAAGTGAACAGTCAGTCCAAACTGTGCGAGGTCGGCCCAACTGCTAATCCTTCTCTACACTAAAAAGTGTAATTAACGCGCAGGCAAATTATATCCAATTTTCTCTACACGCCACACTTGGCTATCCTATCTAATTTTCTCAATTCAAAACGCCAAAAATCTGATTGTGTGATAAATTCACGTATCAGATTGCACAATTTCTGTAGTCACTGAATCAATTCATGGCTAAGGAATCAAGTTCAAATAATTCAAAAGTTCAAAAAGGTGTATCCCTTTGAGAGCTAGTTCAATACTGCAGTATATCAGTATACTGCAGGCATCTTCTTTGAATTAAATTCATTTTTTTCAGTAATCTCGGTTATAATGTTTTTTTCTAAAATTATCAGAAATAGAAACATTCAGATCGAAATAAAGATTTTTAATTTTATGAATGGCTTAAGAATATTGAGTGGAAACTTTCAGAACATGATGAGGGGGATGTACAACTGACGAAAAGGCAATATTCGCATACTTCCTTATATGAAATTACTCCGTATATGAAATTGGCTTTTCCTCTTCAACGCCCCGCTCTTTCCGCTAAAGGTTTTTACTGTTTTAAGAGGTAGAGTTAAGAGACAGAGTCAAACTTTAGCGTAAAGAGCGGGGCGTTGAAGAGGAAAAGCCCCTTTCATATACGGAGTAATTTCATATAAGGAAGTATGCGCATATTGCCTTTTTGTCAGTTATACATCCCCCTCATCATGCCCTGGAAGTTTTCACTTAATTTTCTTAAGTCATTCATAAAATTTAAGATCTTCATTTCGATCTCAATGTTTCTATTTCTGATAATATCAGAAAAATGTTATAACTGAGATTACCGAAAAAAATGAGTTTAATTCATAGAAGATGCCTGCAGTATACTGATATACTGCAGTATTGAACTAGCTCTCAAAGGGATTACACCCGTTTGAACTTTTGAAGCGTTTGAACTTGATTCCTTAGCCATGAATTAATTCAGTGACTACAGAAATTGTGCAATCTGATACTTGAATTTATCACACAATCAGATTTTTGGCGCTTTGAATTGAAAAAATTAGACACGATAGCCAAGTGTGGTGTTTAGAGAAAATTGGATATAATTTGCCTGTGCGTTAATTACACTTTTTAGGGCAGAGAAGGATTAGCAGTTGGGCCGACCTCGCACAGTTTGGACTGATTGTTCACTTGGATACATTTGTGAGGCTCGGCCCTCAAGGAAAGATAAGTCTCTTTTACTTTATAATCTTTCATTTACTAGGCATGGATCCTGCGAACATTAAAATCGGTGATTTATTCCTAGCCAAATTTGCGGGCTATCCCTTCTGGCCAATTCGAATCCTAGAGGTAATGACGACGAATACCGGAGACTTTGCTGTTTTTTACTACGGCAAAAAAGGGGCTGTTCCCTCTTCAACGCCCTACTCTTTGCGCTAAAGTTTGACTCTTTCTCTCAACTCTAATTTTTAAAACAGTAAAAACTTTAGCGTAAAGAGCAGGGCGTTGAAGTGGGAACATCCCCTTTCATATACGGGGTAATTTCTGTTCGTTTTAAGTTTTAATGTTGCTCCCTACTTTCAGTTAAAAAAAAACTTGTTTTTTTTGTATAATTTCTGAACGTTTTTTAGTTAATCCACGTTTTGATTTCGGCTCTCCGCAGATGAATAATTAAAGCGAAATTTGTATATTTATTTATTTGGCTAAATGTCTTTCCCATAGTTTTGATCGAATGATTTTGAGAAAAAGGAGGGGGAGGAGGCCCAGTTGCCCTCCAATTTTTCGGGTACTTAAAAAGGCAACTAGAACTTTTGGTTTTTACGAACTTCTAGCTTACGTATTCGTACGTTTTTATTATGTATATGAGAGGGTTCACCCACTCGTCAATACCTCGCTCTTTACACTAAAGCTTAAATTTTGTCCCCTGAATCACAAAGGCCGTAGAATAAATAATTGAAATTACTAAAAATGCTTTAGCGTAAAGACTGAGGTATTAGGAGGAGGTGAACCCCTTACATGCGTAATATTTTCTGTTCGTTTTAATTTTTAATGCTACTCCTTACTTTCAGTTGAAAAAACTTTTGCATTTTTACTTTTTCATTGTTTTTTTTTAATAATGCTAGAAAATGCAGCGCCCCCTTTATGAAAATCTTCTTCCCCCACGACAAATTCCTCCATGAAAAGTATCCCCAACATAACCCCCTCTTCTCAACCCCCCTTCCAACCAAAACATCCCCCTGAAAACGTCTGCACAGTCCCCAAAAACCATTACTATATGCAAACACTGGTCAAATTTGTAACTTGCAGCCCCTCCAACCCCCTAACTTGCAGCCCCTAATTTGCAGCCCTCCCACAGCCCCTGACTATGGGGGGGGGGGGGTAAGTCGTTCCCAAAGACACAGTTATAAGGTTTTACGACTATGCTGAATAAAATGGCTATCTCAAGATTTTGATCCGACGACTTTGGGAAAAAAATGAGCATGGGAGGGGGCCTAGGTGCCCTCCAATTTTTTTGGCACTAGAACTTTTCATTTCCGTTCGAATGAGCCCTCTCAAAAAATTCTAGGACCACTGGGTCGATACGATCACCCCTGGGAAAAGAAAAAAAATGAAAAAAAAAAACAAATAAACACGCATCCGTGATTTGTCTTCTGGCAAAAAAATTCCACATTTTTGTAGATAGGAGCTTGGAACTTGTACAGTAGGGTTCTCTGATACGCTGAATCTGATGGTGTGATTTTCGTTAAGATTCTATGACTTTTAGGGCGTGTTACCCCCTATTTTCTAAAATAGGGCAAATTTTCTCAGGCTCGTAACTTCTGATGGATAGGCCTAAACTTGATGAAACTTATATATTTAAAATCACATTAAAATGCGATTCTTTTGATGTAAGTATTGGTATGAAAATTCCGGTTTTTAGAGTTTTGGTTACTATTGAGCCGGGTCTCTCCTTACTACAGTTCGTTACCACGAACTGTTTGATTACAGCTTAGGGTATTAAGCTGAAACTACCAGGGCTAGGAATATTACTTCTACTTATGCTATTACCTTCACTACTACTACTGCCGCTATAATTGCTAATATGGAACTAAATCAATATAGCCTAAGTACATTCAGGTCATCAAAATAGACCAGGTTGCCAAGATATTCAGGTGAGATATCATAGGATTAGAATAGGGTATAAAATAAAAACTTTCAGGGAAAGTTCGTGTTGCTTTGAAACTAAGTGAGTGATCACTAAGTGCTTGCTGGGGGTCTGCGAGACGTTTCAGCAGTATCTCAAGAACGACTAAGGGTATGTAATTGAAGCTTTTAGGGCTGCTACTGTTACTACTTCTGATCTTACTATTCAGCTAAATCAAAAGGGCGTAAGTGCATCCGAGGTGCCAAAATGGTTCAGAAAAAATGTCTTAGGAACAGAATAGGGTATTAAGTATGGTCAATGTTGATATTACCTGAACAATTGTTTTGGGTCATGAAACTCTTATTAATAGATGCATTTTGACTTTTGGAACATCTTTTCTCTCTTGCAAAACTACCGCAAACTCACCGTTATGGAGTTATTATATATTTACACATTAGGGGGGGGGGGGTAAAGCATAGCATATGTTAAATACAGCAATGGTTAGTTTACGTATTTAATATATGCTATGCTTTACCCCCACCCCCATAATTTGCAAATATATAGCCCAAATTTGTTTCTAAACTATTACAGATTCGCGATTTCAAATATCCGATCATGGAAAACGTAAATGATTGCAATTCTATATGTGTAAATACGAGAAAATTTGGGCCGGAATAACTCCATAACGGTGAGTTTGCCGTAGTTTTGCAAGAGAGAAAAGATGTTCAAAAAGTCAAAATGCATCTATTAACAATAGTTTTATGACCCAAAACAATTGTTCAGGTAATATCAACATTGACCTTAAGTTTTATTCTACAGTGAAAGTTTAGGTGGTTAAAACTAAATAATAAAAAATTACAAATTGGGTCCAAATTTTCAAAAAGGCATATATTGTTGAAAATTGTTTAAAATTAATTGTGGAACACATAATAACTAAGTCAAAAAATTGATTTCTATAGAGAAAAGCCAAATTTTTTTAAAACAATCTTTTATTTTTCTTTCAATATAATTTGCTCTCTACCGAAAACAAAACACAGTTTATATAATTTTTTTTTAACTTTAATATATTCAAAATTAAAAATTCCTTCAGGAATGAATACCAGTATGTATCAGTCTTGGTTATAATTGTGATTTACTTAATTTTGTTTCGATGTTATTAGAAATAGAAACTAACAGCTCGAAATAAGGATTGTTTTCAGTAAAGGGCAAATTATGGTCTGGTCTTTAGAGGACACAGGGGACGTCAGTCTTACCCCTCATAGTTTCTGCTAATTTTGTGTTTGAATTGGTTATTTATTGGCATTTAGTTCTTTTTAGGTTTCATTTATTCATTCATTTTCACCCAAAACGGTAAGTACTCATTGTTTATTGTAATTGATGGTGATTTGTGCTAGCTTTACCCTTGGAAAAGGATTTGGCTCTAATTCTGCTAATCTTTGGATAGTGTACTTTTCTCTAAAAAACTTTTTTTGTTCAAAAAGTTTATAAAAAGTAAGCGGGCAATTTAACCCTGTGGCTCAGTGATGGAAATGTTTTTCAGTGATAAGAAGCTGTTTTTTGAACTGCAACGGTCAAACTGAAGCCGGAAATTTTTGGGGTTAACAGGATTTGGGGAAACTCTACATGAAATATTTTTGATTTAAGCCGAATTTTCATAAATTCTTTAAAGCCTTATAAATCAGGATTTATGAAAGTTTTGAGGCTCAAAACGATTTTCCTTGGCCTTGTTCGCGGGGTAGATCTAATTTCATTTTACAACACAAAGTTTCCAGTTCCATCAAAGCTCAGTATCTTTTGGAGGTGGATTGGTTAGAGGTATATAGTTCAAAATATGTTCTTGAGACATAAGTACTTACTTTACTTCTTGTGCTTGCAGCAGATCCAGGCGTTTTCACCCAACCCGGCATCTATACAAAGCTTCTGAGCGATGGTCTCCCACGAAGAGCGATTTTGTGCCAGTTCTTCGGCGAACCTTAGCCAGAATTTGTCCCATCTGTGGCCAAATTTGCAAAACCTCCAGCTGGCTACAGATCTTGTTTGCCTAGCGTCCACCAATTTTTAAACTGTCCTTGTCTTCTAGGCCATGTTGGTAGGGTTCAACGAACAGTATTTGTTTAATGTCAGGGAGTCAGGAGACATAAGGCATGTCCAAGCCTGCGGAGCCGGCAGAGTTTGATGATGTCTGAGATGCTGTCGATGCTGTAATAAAGTCGGCGGGTTTCGCACCCGCAGTCTTGCGCACTCAACTGAAAACTGGGTGCGTAAGATTGAACGCAAGCAACGGTGGTCAAACCAGAGCGTGCCCCTGAGCTGCTTCGATGGGCCAGGATTCAACTCATAGAGAAGATCGGCCCTCACTGTCGACTTATAAATGCTTATCTTGTGCTTAAGCTAATTTCTGGACAAGTCCAAAGATGCCTGCGTAGTTGAGCATAGACTGCATAATTACGGTTCTGTATCCATTCCTGAAAGCGCCATTCATGTGGTGTAACTACTTTACAAGATTAAAAATGGCATCATCTACCCCAGTGATTCTCAATATAGAGCGCAGGTCCCACAGGTGGGGCATGTCAGCTTTTTGGTGGGTCGTGGGCAGATCTTCCACCTTTCAGTTGACTATACTTTAGAGTCTTAATTTTGAAAAAAAACATTTTGATGTCAATTACGTCACATTTAAGTATATTTAAAGATAAAAGTACGTGCAAATATTGCTAAGATGAAATACATTGTGTAAAAGGTGTTCTATCCGGACAATAAATTTCATTAGCGTAAATTTTTACCAGAAAACAACCCCCCAAAATATATACCAAGTTAATGGCCTTGCCTTCCTTTATGTGAGTGCACAAAACATTTTGAATAAGAAAATTTAAATATCATGAGAGGAACCTCAGGATTTTAGGAATGCCTAGGTGAGGCATGACCGAAAATTGGTTCGGAACCACTGATCCGGCTCATTATCGTCTGCTTGTCGATAGCAGTCGGAAGATCAAATAGCTTCGTTTAATTCTATCGATCTTATATAGAACAATTGTCTTATAACATAGCATCTTTTGAATTACTGCAACTGAATTGCTATCGTCACTTAGTTTATCTTTCTAAGTATTCTCTTTTTGCAACATAAAGAAACAGAAAGGATTGTGATGTCACTGTCAATTATTTCTCCGGAAATGCATTTGACAGAAAAGAGTTATACAGAGATTGATGTCGCCTTTCATACTTTTTGTTATTTAAAATCAAGATCCAGAAAGAAAAATGGAAAATTTCACTTGAGAACTCCTTGTCATATTTCTGTCATAATTTTAAAAAATATAAAGCTATTTGAGATATTTCTTTTTATTTTCTAATGTTATTGCTTTGTTATTTAGACATTCCATGGGTCTTTATAAAATCGTAATTTATAGAATAATAAGGGGAAGTGGAGAGGAAGAGAAAATACCCCTTTTTTACATTAACCGTTCGTAATAATTTTATTAATGTATATTAATTATTCTGAAAAGCTTAATTTTTCGCCCAGAAATCCAAGAATTGGTTTTATGATTGACATTTATTTTAAATATTATGTTATTTATTATATATCAACCTCCTCGGAATAGAGCCTCAGCTCCCGCGTTATGTTACCTCCGCTCACTCACTTCATGTGAAGAAGAAGTTGCTAGGGCTATGAATAAGTGACGATGAAAAGGTGACTTTGGGTAACGAAAAAATCGATCAAGTGGACAGTTTCACTTACCTTGGTAGTTTTGTTAGTAAAGAAGTTAGGCGTCGTGAAGATACTAAAAGTAGAATAGCCAGGGCTAAGGGTGTTTCTTTTTCAGAGATGAAAAGGTTTGGAAGAATAGGAAGATAAGTCTGGGAACGAAGATTAGAGTATCGGAAGCTAAAGTTAAGACAATAATTAAATTTGGTTCTGAAGTGTGGACGCCCCGAATAACGAAGGAAGATTTTCTTGATGTTTTCTAGAGAAATTGCCAACAGATCGTTTTGGGTACCCGACTGACTGACCGTGTTTCAAAGAGTGGGCTGCATGAAAAGTGTGGTTCAATTCCCACTTTCTAGGGCTTTAATGAGAGAAAGATGGAGATGGCTAGGGCACGTCCTGCGGAGGAAAAGTAGCAGATTGCCAAAGCTTGTGTTTTTGGCCAACCAGAACTAAACAGAAAACAGATCGTCCACAGTTGGGGTGGGAGGACGTTATAAAAAAAATTTAAGGGAAATAAAAACCTCCTGGTAGGATGTAAAGAGGCAGGTTTTGAATAGTTAGAGATTAGAGGCGAACCATGCGGTAGCTGTGTTGGTCTCAGGCGGCTTGGTGCTGCTGTGAGTTATTATTATTAATAGCTGAGGTAGTAGTAGTAATAATAGTAGTTCATCTAAAATAGAAGAAAATAAAAATACAAAGAGATTCAGAGCAAAGTCTTAACTATAAGGATATAAATTAAAAAGATGAAAGGGTATAGAAGTGAACAAAGCCTTGTTACTTTTTTAAACCATTATCTTTTAAGGACCTATTGTAATGAATTTTCTTCTTTACCCTTTTAGAACATTTTGAAATGTGAAAATCTCCCTATGTTTGTATTATTTTGTATTTTCTTGATGAATATTTTCACATTTAGACGGCAAAAAACTCGACACACTGGTGGGCCCTCAGCAAAGGGGCGTAACTAAAAGAATGCGCTCAGATGGCAAAACTAAGCTACAACATGTTGTTTGTCAAACAGTTCGTGATAAGGAACTATAAAAAAGAAATGACTCGTGCTAAAAGAAGCTGGAACTCTGTAAAAAGTAGTTTAATAAAAACTTAATTTGTGTTCCTAAATGCATCGGAAAAGTGGCCTTTTTAGGTTGCTTTCAGGCACGGAAAACTCTATAAGTTTGCCCACCAACAGTTATAAAATGTTGCGTAACTGTACAAAAATTGGTAAAATGTGCTAAATCTTAAGAATAGAATAGCTACTTGGTGTGCATTTCCTTTAAACAACACAATTTCCAGTTCAAATGTAAAAAAATATATAATAATAATCGGTTACACGAGGACAATAAACAACCAGTGAAAAAATTGAAAAATATACAAGTATTTCGACCAAGACCTCCTCTTGACCGTTCCCGGTGCAGAATTAAACTGATAAAAAAAACAATTTAAAACTGAAATATGATGACCCTTTCTTAGTAACAGGGAAAGATGTGTTTTGTTAAGAAAGGTGCTGCTCCCTCATATCCAGAACAATTTTTTTTTGTTTTCAATCTTGATATCCCACTTTACTTTTGCCTGTGCTTATTATACCTTGGATTTTATCTTAATGAAACGAAATTGCGCTCCTCTTCCAGAACCAAGCTGTTATCCAAGGGCACTTTATAATACTTGTTCCTCTCTATGTGTCATAGCGTACTATATATAAAAATAAGTTGTTTGTTTGTGTGTCTGTCTGTCTGTCCGCATATGACGTCTTAATTATTTTATCATATACCAATTCAAAAACGAATGTATTCAAGCCGAAGTAGCTGAGCTGGTAAAGCGTTATGTTCCAGGTTCTAGGTCCGATAGGTTCCAGGTTCGAACCTTGGCTTTAGCATTAATACAAAAGAAGAAAAAAACTAGAAAAGGTAAAAGATACAAAAAAAAACTAAAAAGAAAATACTAAAAAAACTAAAAAAGCTAAAAAAATAAAAAATAAATAAAAAAAGGTAAAAAACTAAAAACTAAAAAAGAAAAAAAAACAAAAAAAAACGAAAAAAAGGTAAGAACTACAAAAAAACTAAAAAGAAAAAAAATAAAACTAATAAAAAAATTAAAACAACTAAGAAAAAAATAAAAAATGAAAAAGAAAAAAAAAGAAAAAAAGGAAAAAAACTGAAAAATAAAGGAGAAAAAGAAAACTAAAAACTGGGACACAGGGAATATAAATGACGACCGGGACACTCACAGAGAAATTACAGACTGGGACACTGGGACACAAATAACGACCGGGAGATATAAATGACGACCGGGACACTCAAAGATAAATTACAGACCGGGACACCGGGACACAAATGACGACCAGGACACTGGGACACAGGGAATATAAATGACGACCGGGACGCTCAAAGAGAAATTACAGACTGGGACACTGGGACACAAATGACGACCGGGATATCTATCTATATATAGAAAAATTACAGACTGGGACACTGGGACACAAATAACGACCGGGAGATATAAATGACGACAGGGACACTCAAAGATAAATTACAGACCGGGACACCGGAACACAAATGACGACCGGGACACCGGGACACAGGGAATATAAATGACGACCGGGACGCTCAAAGAGAAATTACAGACTGGGACACAAATGACGACCGGAATACTGGTATTTCCTATATTTTTAGAAATTATGCTATCAATCACTCAGTCAATCACAAATTTATTGTCAAAATATTATTATATAGTGTTTTACTATTTGAGCTAAATTTGAAAAAAACAAAACAAAAAAAAACGCCCTAAATCGACTCAATCACAAGAAGACAGAGTTGCAAAAAGTGCAAATCTATTAAGCTATGAGGATGAGCTGGAACGATTAGGGCCAAGGTCACATACAGAATACTTTTTGGGGCTCTAAAATTAATGTCGGCTATGGATGCTTATTTTTCGCACCTTTTGACTCTTGGGATTAAGAGGCCATCTCAAAATTTTCATTGGAAGGGCTGAGGGTCCAAGCTCTAGTTGGGTGCCATCTGATCGGTATCGTCACTCAAAATGGTACTAAATCTCTACAGCGCACTAATGAGCCCCTCTATAGCTTTTTGTATCACAACGACCGGCTGAGAAAAAATGAGTGGGAGACATCGTTCTTTACTAAGTCAACGCTATTACGTTGACTGCGCTGGGATTGGTCAGGTTAAATTGTATTTAGCCATCGCCCCTAGTTTTGCTACTCCCCCTAAATTGCTCGCCACCAGGCCCGAATCAAATCTGTGCAGGGCCTGTTTGTATTTTTTGCAGGGCCCCCTCTCTATATAATAAATATTTAAACAAAATATACCTGCATAGTAGCTTATGTAGGTGAATTAATTCACGTAAGTTATGCAAGATATCTCTAATGTAGGACTATCCCAATTAAATTCGATAAAATTGACATGAACTTTTACGAATATCAGTTTTCTGTAATATAAAGTATATATTATATAATAACAATAGCCACAGTACTAAATTTCATTCAGTAATGCAAGCATAAAGTAAATATATTTTTCTCTACTTTAATAAGTCGTGATATATACGTTATCGTCAAAAACAATTTGCTTTAAACTTCAAAATTTTTATTTTGTTTTGATGGTCCTTTAAAAAGTGGGATTCTATTAGTGTCAATCACTCCGATCTTTTTTCCGGCCCTGCTCGCTACATATCCACAAAGGTATGCTTAAGATGGGTTGGGAGTCTAAATTCAGATCTTCCTATGTGATATCAACGATGCTAGGTGTTTTCCTTTCCGGAATTACCCCTTGAAGAAAGTTTGCTCTCTTTGTGGAACTTCAACCCTCTCAACCAGGAATTCCCCTGTAGAAAACGCCCCTGGAAGATACATTGCGTGAAAAAATCTCCCTGAAAATTCCCCCTGCGGAAAATTCTCCCTACATATGAAATTGAGCAGCCAAAAAGAAATTGTGACAAATAAAACAGCGAATATAAGATTTAATTTTGGCATATTTTATATATTATTCCAAGATGAAGGCAGTATGGTGTAGAATACCCTACAGTATTTATTTTAGTTTTTATGTTTGGATTCTTTTTTCATGTCTAAAGGGTTTGAGTTATCATCACCGAGTATAATAAAGGTAACTGAAAATTATTTTAAAATAAGAATTTAGGGGCAACTGCAGAAGAGATTTCCCATGATGGAAGTGCACTTTTATAACAAGCTGGGACTAAGAAGTACGAGTAATTACTTCTCGTTGACTTGGTCTAGTACCGACCAAAAATGCCAATAGCGAAAATGGGGGGAGGGGAGGGCAATGAATTTTACGATTGGGTCAAACATTTTTACGGACTGATTTTGGTGCTATTGATTTTAAAATTGCTCGATTTTTCTTTCTTCACGGACTGAAATTTATTCATTGATTTATGTCGCATATTTCCTTCAGCCCATTTTCCTAAAAAAAGAAAAGAAAAAAAACAACCTAAGCCAGTAGAAGAGCGGAGCTTCGTTCCAATCCTTTAACAACTCATGTTTTTTATCCGTCTGACTTGAAGAATTGGTGAGGGGGTACACCCATATCTCATACGTGACCCCATGCCGACAACTATACTGCATGATGCCAGTTCACCCTTCGCGATCGAGAACTCGTCTAAAAGACGCGCATCAAAAGGTTTTCCCGTCTGAAGTCCCTTTTAAGGGACTATTTTCTAAAATAATTTAAATAGCAAGGAGTCAAACTCTGTCAGAACAAAGCAAATTTAAAATTGAAGAAGCTCCTTATACCAAATACGCAAGAAAGAGTTCAAGTAAAGAAAGTTTTCAAAAATCATCAAGTGTTACTCCACAGTAACGTGTTGGATACCACTAGGCGTATATCTCAAGATTTTTCTGTTTAAAGTACCGCACCTTTATTTACACAGACTGCATGACTTTTCATGAGCAAATGTGTAAATGTGCGAAATTACTTTCTCTGCAACTGGGAAACTCACTACATAGTTTTTTATACTTCGAAATTGATTGGCTATCTCAAAATTTTAATCGAAAGCAACTTAGTACTCCACAGGGCAAAATTGTAGTTTGTTGTAAAAAAAAAATGTCAGAAGACTTCCTCGTGGGAAAATATTTTTGGTCATATGGGAACTAAAGCTTTAAATTTAGTTTGAATGCGTACCCTCCTGATCTTCTAGGACAATTGGCTCGATACAATCAACCCTCGAAAAAAAATCGTTTTCGTTATCGTTCTTTTGGGAAAATTCAAAATTCATTTTTTTCGAAGACAAGAGCTTGAAGCTCCACGATAGGGTTCTCTAATATGCTGGATCTAACGATTTGGTTTTTAATTAAAATCACTTGGCCTTATGGGATATAATCTCCATTTTTGAAAATCAGGCAAATTTTCTCTGGGTCGAAGAGTTTAAAATTAAACTTGATGAATTTTATATATTTGGAATAAGCATAAAAAGTCAAATTTTTCGATGTATTAATAGAATTCAAAATTCATTTTTTAGGGTCTTGGTTATTATTTGCCTCAGTCGATCCTTACTTACAATTAACTACCGCGACACAATATAATCTGCAAACGCTCTGAAATATACGTAAAATATTTTAGAATCCCTTCTTTTCTTAATTCTTCTTATTTGTCCTAATTTCCCTTTGGTTGCTCAATTTTACTTGTGGGGAGAGTTTCCCAGGGGAATTCTCTAGGGGGAAGGGGTTCGGGGAGAAATTTTTTATGAAAGAATATTCGGAGGGGGGAGGGGGGTAGAATCCCTTCCTTTCTTAATTCTTCTTATTTGTCCTAATTTCCCTTTGGTTGCTCAATTTTACTTGTGGGGAGAGTTTCCCAGGGGAATTCTCTAGGGGGAAGGGGTTCGGGGAGAAATTTTTTATGAAAGAATATTCGGAGGGGGGAGGGTTACGTCAGACCCTGAGTTCAACAAATCCTATGATTCGCCTGGGAGAATTCTCAAAACAAGATATCAAATAATAATATATACCACTGGAAAGTATAAAGTTTAATACATAATTTTCCCAAGACCCTGAATTGAAAATTGGAATTTCAAGATCCTGGAATAAATCTCAAAGAGCGGCCACCGTGCAATGTCTATCCAACTCTAAGTGTTAGGCTCAAAATTGACCATCACAAAGACGTGTACAGGGGGAAAGGCGGCCAAAGGACTCCAAGTCGTAGATTTTCCCAAGTTTTCGGAGATTTCTTATTCAAATGATCAGATAAAATTCTATTAGTGCCCCTTCTTCCGAAAAAATCCCACCTAAGAGCCGGCCTGGCTCGTCCAAAATCTTCAACTTCATTAATGAGGTTAAAAAAGGAGCATTTGAAACACATATAGGTTTCTTATATCTCCTTGATTACCCCTGATTGATGCAAATATTATCATCATTTTTCTGATACAATAGTTTTTTACATGGGTGCTATACAAGCATATTTCTGTTGTCCAAGGTATCCCTTAATAATCACCAACTTGCTCACCATTGCTGTTCTGTGGATATTGTGTAGGTGCTTCGCTGTTTTTTCCTGATGCTTAAGGACCATGTAAAGGTACCCCCTCATCCAATTACATGTTTGCATTGGTATCAATAAAGGAGACAGTTCTTTACCCTTTTTGAATTTAGATTTTACAAAAAAAATAAAACGTTTGGACGAATTTAGTCTTAAATGTTCTAAATTTTTTCATCCTTTTCTATTTTTATCCTTCTTTCTTATCCTTTTATCTTTTCTATTTATCCTTCTAACTTTTTTTTCTATGAAATCCAAACCGTCACTTTGAAGTAACGAGCTTATCAGAAATAGCCCTGTTTCCATTTCCCTAAACTGTCTATGTGCAGATGAGTTTTTTGTTGCTTCCGTAAGACATTGGGCAAGGACGATGTAGAATTTTAGGATGAACAAACAGTTCAAAATATTAGAGATAACAGATTGTATAACAATCATTCCGTTGAAAAACTAGTATTAACACCAGGCGAAGAAGGTAGTCAATTTGTGTCTGAATGTCTGTAAACAATGTCTGCTAACTACAGTCCTGTGCCTCGCTTGTCATCACCCATATCAATCAATCAGGAAACAAGAGATACGTTGCTCTGGTTGATTTGTTTTGAGGGCATAAACATTTAAGGAAATGGTAACGCTCTGTCGTGACAGATATCTGTCCAAACTGTTTTCTTTTAGTGTTCTGTCATCGTTTATTCACAAGGTATTTTTCAAGTCGATGAATTTCTAACAGCTCCCACCTGATGAAACAACGACTGCAGATTTCTTTGTCGTTTTCAAAACTAACTTTCTTTGTCGTCATCATTGATTTCGTCATTATGACTTGTTTTCCTTGACGAACAATTTTACTGTTGATCTAACTATTTTTTTTTTTACCTGCTTTAGAGATTGAGTGGGTAGAATAGCTACATCTACTGACAGAAAGCGAGGTTTTGACAGTGGTTGTTGTCATGGCTGTCTGACAGTCAATCTTTAGTGGTTGTTATGTCAGTATTTACACCTTCTTTCCAACTATGCAAACAATAGTTTAAGTAAAGAATTTTTTTTTAAAGACAACATTGTTCACAAATAAGTATTAAATATCGTCTTCTAGGCGTACATCAGAAGCGTTTCTTGTGTTTGGCATATTTAAGGGATTTTTTTTTTCCAATTTAACCTCAATAACATGGAGTCAAACTCCAGATCATTATCAAGAAAATTAGGATGAACTATGGATACGAATTTTATGGATTTCATTTCTTTACCAATTCACCAAAATATTTAAGGGGGTTGAAAAAGCCAAGGAAATGGTTACGCTCTGTCGTGACAGATATTTGCCCAAAATGTTTTCCTTAAGTGTCCTGTCATTAATTTTGCCTCTGGGACTTCAACAACATGCATATACACTTATAAAATCTCCGAATTTCGAAAGCAAAACAAACTACTAAATAATAACAATCTGCATACTTTACCACAGCCCATAGTAACCGAAAAGCTAAAAACCCTTTTTGTAAGAAAAAGTGAGAAAAAACTGCCGTTTGCAACGTTCAGGGATGGCAAATATTATTTTGGTTAATTCTTAATAGTAAAATTTTTTTTGTGAAAACAAATTTGTGCGAATTTTGAGAGAGTTTAAAACCCCTCGAGTTGATGGTGGGTCAAACTGAAAAGCAAACTATTGGAATTCCCATTGCCGAAGACTTCTTGATGGAAACTCACAGCCCCACCTTTGACCAACAAAGAAAATAACTTTATTATATGGGTAGCACATATATATTTCCTTTTTTTGTTTAAATTTTTAATTTTTTTAGATTTTTTTTTATCAAGGCGAGCAGGCTACCGCAGTATCGTAGAGATAATTTTAAGGGATCATTAGAAAGCTACGAGTCATTTCTGGGTGGTATTTATAAATTTATTTTAATGTAGACTTTTATAAGTGCAAAATTGCACCAATTTTGGCAATTTTCTGTGACATTTAACGAGAGGAAAAGCTAGGGAGCATGACAAGGGTGTCAAAATCCCTTTGTTTATAAACTCATAACTGGAGGTTTACAGTCCCTTCCCTTGTATACCTCATTCCCACCCCCGTAGTAAATTCTATAAATCGTTCACTCACAAGCAGAGCTAGCAAGTTGCTGTAACATCGTAGAGAGATGTTTAATGACTAATTTCAAAGCTCTTGATCATATTTACATTTTTTTTTGTGAGTTTGTCTTGATAGTACAACCGTAAATTACAATACAGCACTAAAAAATGTATTTTTTGGAGTCATTGCTAGATTTGAAAGACTGGCAGCCATAAGAAGGAATTTATTATAATTTGACGGCTGTCCCCTCTTGTATAGCCCCCCTCCGAGCCTTCTTTTTACCTAAAAACTAAAACGTACGTTTTGAAAAAATGTTGAATAAACAAATATTTTGTTTTTATTCTTGAATAACAACTGCTATTTATTCTTATCGATACAGTAAAACTTAATTATGAAAACAATGTTTCAGAAATTATGAAAAAGAGGTTAAACACTGGTTTATTTTTATTTTTTTTATTCTATAATTTCTTCAGCCCTAGTCGGACACCAAAACACCATCAAAAGACCATATTTGAAAGCTAATGCTTACTCCAATATACTTAGTATAAACTTTTGTTGATATTACCATCGTAAGGGGGCAATATCGTAAGGTGGCAATGACTTTTATGTCATTCCTGGAGTGGATAGGCTTGGAAGCATAAGCAGTGTAGTATTGAAACCTCCGTGGCCATAAATACTTCACCAGAAGCTTAAAACCTCATCTTGAAAG